>NC_054378.1:117844663-117949663 GCF_017654675.1 Xenopus laevis | reverse complement strand
TCTTGAAACTCTCTGTTTGTTTAGGATAGGAGCTGCAGTATTAATGTGGTGTGACATCACTTCCTGCCTGATTCTCTCCCTGCTCTGTGCTCAGATTACAGTAGAGAAGGGAGGGGGGGGGGAGAGGAACAAACTGAGCATGCTCTTGCCCAGGGCAATGAGGTTTAAGCTGAAGGCAGGAAGTCTGATACAGAAGCCCATGAGTACACAATAGAAGGAAAGAAATGCAGTGTTTCTTTTGACAGGGGACTCAGAGCAGCACTACTTTGAGGGTTTACTGGTATATTTAGGTGGACCTTTCTGATAAGGCTTAGTTAGTTTTAACCTTTCCTTCTCCTTTAATTTGATATAAACTATCTCTTACTCAAGTATTTATTTTGGGGGTATAGTTTTCCTTTAAGTATGCTAGAAAATCATATAAACATTAAATAAACCCAATTTTTGCTTCCAATAAGGATTAATTATATCTTAGCTGGGATCAAGTACAGGGTACTTTTTTACTATTACAGAAAAAATGGAAATTTGGATTATTTTTATTCTGGTTAACAGGTTTCCGAATAACGGCTCCCATACACACACACACACACACATATATATATATTTATACGTGTGATCTTCTAGGGCAGCATTTTTAGGGTACTGATCCATGCTTGAATCTAACCCAACTCGGACCTGACCTGATTTGTATACCCACGCCTGGGGCAGGGTTGATCACGCGTATATAAACATGCTCCACCCTGTTACTAGTGGGGTTGGGACAGCATCGAGAGGTCGGGAAGCAGCTGGGCAGGCAGCAAATAAAAGCCAGCAACCCATTTGTGGGGGCAATTGATTGACCCTAACATCATTACAGAGGAAAAAATAAACTGTTAAAAAAAAAAAAAAAGAATTCTGCCACCAGTCTCTTGCAACTAATACATTAATTGAATTGGTTGCAATTAATTCTGCGCCCTGGAAATGCAAGGACACAAATTTAAGTTTCTATGAAAAGGTATAGACAAAATCCAAAAGCACACCAAAAATAGTTGCTGCGTGAAAATAGGTGATTTATTTAGCCCATAAGCATTTCACAAACAAGGTAATGTTTTGCCTATAGTTTATCAAGCCTATAGCTAAAGGACCGGAGGGGTCCGAAACGCTGCCTTGTTTGTGAAATGCTTATGGGCTATTTTTAAATAAATCACCTATTTTCACGCAGGAATTATTTTTAGTGTGCTTCTGGATTTTGTCTATACCGACTTCTGTCCCTGTGCAAGGAAGGGGATTTCTGGTTGAGCACCCGCCACTTTCAACAAGTGAAAACCTTACAGGTAGAGCACTCCATTATCGTGTAGTTCTATGAAACCGCATTGCATTGTGGGCAAAAATAATAGAGGCTTATTTCCAAATATTACACATTTCACTGCATTTGTAAATGAAAGCCTTCCCATGTGGTAGTGGGTCTCTAGGGTGAAAATGTGGGTAAGGTTTGCCCTTGTTGGTTCAAAAAAAGGGGGCAATGCAAGAAGGCTTTGAACTTTTAATGGGGTGGTTGTTGAGCTACAGCTTTCAACATCTGCCTTCAGCACCTACCGTGATATGATGGGTGCAAAACCAGAGGAGAACTGGGTGCTGCACAACAGAGATTTCATGCCAGTGGTGGAGGTGTTCCGTGGGTAGGGAGGGGCAAAAGAAGCGCAACTCTTTCCAGACATGCATTAGCACTCCTGTTGTCATGGTAACGTGTGTGATGTAGTTATTTAAAAAAAAAAAAAAAAAAAAAAGAGGTTGATTAAATATACCCAGGATGAAAAGGGAAAGCGTGCGGGATCTGGGAATAGCTGCACAGAGGGAAAATGAATGTAGAAATTAAGAATTAACTGTAAGGCCGTGATTTAAAGGGAAACTATACATATTCTTCACTAGGTGGGTTTGGGGGGTTTAAAAGGATTATACAGTTTTGCACACAGGGATCCACGGTTCTGAAAACATCTGAGCACAGCTTCCAAAAGACTTACATTGTAATTGTCACATGTGTGGGGATGTTTCAGGGGCTTGTGGTGTAATTGGGTGACTCCTTGACTTGTGTATTTTCAAGAACAGGGCTCCCCAACCTTTTTTACCCGTGAGCCATATTCAAATGTAAAGAGATTTGGCAACACAAGCATGAAAAAGTCCCTTGGCGTAACAAATAAGAGCTGTGTTTGGCTATTTGGTAGCCCCTATGTGGACTGGCAGCCTACAGGAGACTCTTCTTGGCACTATACTTGGCTTTTATGCAATTAAAGCTTGTTTCCAAGACTGGAATTCAAAAATAAGCACTTGCTTTGAGGCCACTGGGAGCAACATCCAAGGGATTGGAGAGAAACATGTTACTCACGATACTGATTGGGGATCACTGCTCTAGAAAGACATTATCACATTACCAGGGCAGCCCCGTGCCTTTATGTGGTCAATATATGTCTTAGTACCTCTAATATCCTTGTAATTTAGTGTATAGACTGTATTTACTGTTATAATACTCAAGTAATTCTCAGAGTTTCCTGTATAACTCAGCCTGCAGCCTTGTGCCTTTATATGGTCATAGAACCCCTCAGTGACTTCTAATATCCTTATCATTTACAGTAGGGGGTACATTATTCCTTATAATACATGAGTGATACTCAGAGTTCCCTGTATAACTCAGCCTGCAGCCTTGTGTCTTTATATGGTCACAGAACTCCTCAGTGACTTCTAATATCCTTATCACTTACAGTAGGGGGTACATTATCCATTATAATACATGAGTGATACTCAGAGTTCTCTGTATAACTCAGCCTTGTGCCTTTATATGGTCACAGAACTCCTCAGTGACTTCTAATATCCTTATCATTTACAGTAGGGGGTACATTATCCCTTATAATACATGAGTGATACTCAGAGTTCCCTGTATAACTCAGCCTGCAGCCTTGTGCCTTTATATGGTCACAGAACAACCCCTCAGTGACTTCTAATATCCTTATCATTTACAGTAGGGGGTACATTATCCCTAATAATACATGAGTGATTCTCAGAGTTCCCTGTATAACTTATCCTGCAGCCTTGTGCCTTTATATGGTCACAGAACAACCCCTCAGTGACTTCTAATATCCTTATCATTTACAGTAGGGGGTACATTATCCCTTATAATACATGAGTGATACATGTATTTGCAGCTGGTGTTAATTGGTTTTATTTGTTCTACAGCTCTTTGGGAACAAGATAGGCAACTGATTAAGAAAGGGACTGAAAGAAAGATAAATAATTTTAACACATATTTAATCTGACAGTTTGGGGTGAGAGATAGCCTTTGTCAGCTCTAGTTGGAAAAGGAAAAGCAAAATCATTCCAAGGCCACACAGATAAGAAGAGCTAAATTGAACACTTAACTCAGAGTATCGCCTCTGTCTCTTGTTTAACGTTAATCTCAACTTCCATTTCTTTATCTTTACAGTTTCTTAGCAGTTTCATAAATATCGTTATTCTTGTATCTTACTGCGCAGAGGTCTGTGCTCCTTTGCTGACACATTGTTTCGGTTCTCAGAACAAGTTTTGTGAGATGATTTGGATTTTGTTTTTGCGGTCATTCAGGTTTCATTTGTGATGGGGGGGGGGAGCCATGCTTTGCTGCTGTGTCTCTGCCGGACATACTGTAATGCTGCTATGAAGAGTAACTGAATTACTAGGTAATCTGATTACTGCTCAGGGACGGAGCTAGACCTGCTTTATTAAGTTATTCCAGAAAAGAGATGGCATACTCGCAGCCTTTGGTTCTTGTTTACTGAGCAGACTGACGAGAAGTTACTGGGCCCCAGAGCAAAATCATTTTAGGGCCCCCTTTAATATATGATTTTTTTATGAGCCTGTACAGTGGTTTCAGGGTACAGTAACGATCAGCGCTGTACAGTTGTTTCAGGGTACAGTAATGAGCAGCGATGTACAGTTGTTTCAGGGTACAGTAATGAGCAGCGCTGTACAGTTGTTTCAGGGGACAGTAACGAGCAGCGATGTACAGTTGTTTCAGGGTACAGTAATGAGCAGCGATGTACAGTTGTTTCAGGGTACAGTAATGAGCAGCGATGTACAGTTGTTTCAGGGTACAGTAATGAGCAGCGCTGTACAGTTGTTTCAGGGGACAGTAACGAGCAGCGATGTACAGTTGTTTCAGGGGACAGTAATGAGCAGCGATGTACAGTTGTTTCAGGGGACAGTAACGAGCAGCGATGTACAGTTGTTTCAGGGGACAGTAATGAGCAGCGCTGTACAGTTGTTTCAGGGGACAGTAATGAGCAGCGATGTACAGTTGTTTCAGGGGACAGTAACGAGCAGCGATGTACAGTTGTTTCAGGGTACAGTAATGAGCAGCGCTGTACAGTTGTTTCAGGGTACAGTAATGAGCAGCGATGTACAGTTGTTTCAGGGACAGTAATGAGCAGCGATGTACAGTTTTTTCAGGGGACAGTAACGAGCAGCGCTGTACAGTTGTTTCAGGGGACAGTAACGAGCAGCGCTGTACAGTTGTTTCAGGGGACAGTAACGAGCAGCGCTGTACAGTTGTTTCAGGGGCAGTAACGAGCAGCGATGTACAGTTGTTTCAGGGGACAGTAACGAGCAGCGATGTACAGTTGTTTCAGGGGACAGTAACGAGCAGCGCTGTACAGTTGTTTCAGGGGACAGTAACGAGCAGCGCTGTACAGTTGTTTCAGGGGACAGTAACGAGCAGCGATGTACAGTTGTTTCAGGGGACAGTAATGAGCAGCGATGTACAGTTGTTTCAGGGGCAGTAATGAGCAGCGCTGTACAGTTGTTTCAGGGGCAGTAACGAGCAGCGATGTACAGTTGTTTCAGGGGACAGTAATGAGCAGCGATGTACAGTTGTTTCAGGGGCAGTAATGAGCAGCGATGTACAGTTGTTTCAGGGGCAGTAATGAGCAGCGCTGTACAGTTGTTTCAGGGGCAGTAACGAGCAGAGCTATTTTATGTTGCGGTTTTAAAAATTTATTATATTGGAGTAAATACACCTGCAAAATCACAGTTTTTATATGTGATTTTTAGCTGTGCAGTTTTGTCGTTCCACAGTGCAATATTCAGATGTTCAAATTTCCCAGAATCCCCATCTACAAAGATCCTCCAGGTGCTTACTTAATTACGTCATTACTCAGAGTTATTATGGCGTGGGGTTGGCGGAGCTCACTTTAATTCATATCCCCTGATGGTCGCTGCTATGGCGAGATCCCGGTCTCTTCTCTACCGGCTTGTGCAATACATCAATAACCTCGCTTCTGAGCGCTGATCCAAAGTAGGGGAGACGTATGTAATGTTATTACGGCATGATGTAAATATGACACCTTGGGAGAATTTCTCTGCCCTACTAGAAAACGCAGCCGAGTGTATCTTCCACACTGTGGATCATATTCTTGCCTATGGGTATGAAATTTACCGGCGTAATTGGCACTTTGTCCAGGAAACCCGAAGAATGGAGTTTATTAGCCGAAGCCGCCTTGTAACTGAAGCTCGTATTCCGTTTAAGCCTATAGAGCTACATTTAGTGCCGTATTTAGTAACATTGGAGACAAACATCATTGGGAATGTTGCCAATGGCAACCAATCCACAATTAGATTTGAACAGTCACCTATAAGAACAAAAACAAAGAGCTGATTGGTTGCTATGGGTCACTGGTGATGTTTGTCTCCAGTGTTAATACTGGGCTAAATACGCCCTAAGGGGAATATTTATTACCATTTCTCCCCAGTCCCTGCTGTAGAACATTTGCATCTTGTGGAACCTCTGATCCTCCTTCCAGATTCAATAATGATTTGTCGCCTGCACTCCGTGAGCCTACTGATTATGTGATGAGATCTAGTTGTGGCACATTACATACCACTCACAATCACACAATAGCCAAGGCTGGGCCCTGCTTTTATATACAGACTTTGTTTATTTCGGTTTCATAACCCTCAGAGGAATGCAGCTGGATGAAACTTGAGTCTCGAAAGGTTCTGAGATAATTTCACCCTGTATTGTCTTCTGCAGGAAAAACCCAAAACCTGTTTCCTGACGGCAAGCTTGTTGCCTATAAAGAAGCTGTTTAATTGCTTATTGTCTTACCTTTATCTTAATTGACACTGTCCTTGGGAAGCAACTTTGGGCAACTTCAGAAAACAACCCATATATATATATTTTCCCAAAGGTGATATACTTTATTGGAGGTGGGAAAGCGTTTACGACAAATCTCCCCGACTGCCATCACTCTCAGGGCAGAGACACACGATCAGATTCGGGGAGATTAGTCGCCCAGCGACAAGTCTCCTCTTCTTCGGGATAAATAATCTCCTCCAACTGCCTCCCGCTGGCTAAAATGTAAATCAATGGCAGGATGGCAATAGGTGCGCTTCGTTTTCCAAAGTTGCCTCACGAGGAAACTTCGGAAGACAAAGTGCTCAGATTGCCATCCCGCTGGTGATTTAAATTCTAGCCGGCGGGAGGCAGTTCGGAGAGATTACTCGCCCCAAAGAAGAGGCAATTTATCGCCGGGCGACTAAATCTCCCAGATTCTGAGTGTGTGTCTCTGCCCTAAGCTTGTCGCTTCTGATAAGGCCCTTCTTGGAGGGAATGATTTATTAATCTCAAGCAAGCCTGGACTGGGAGTCAAAATAGGCCCTGCCATTCCAAGTACACAGAGGCCCAAACAGCCTCCTACCAGCCCACTATATGGCCTCTCTGCCTGCCAACAAAACTCAGGTGGAGAGAAGCGGATAATATACCAGGTGGCATTTGGCTTTAGGACTATGACACTTGCAGTGTTTTGATTGAAAAAAGAAACTGTCATTGCATGTCCCAGATTGCTTACCCTACCATTGTAACTTGAATGGCAACATTTGGATTGTATTATTTGTTGCATGTTCGGTTGCACAGCTCCCCACATACGCACAAAGGTGGGTGGACCTTCATGTCCTGATTTCCAAATTAGGAAATCCAGACAGGACATTGAAAATAATGACATGGCTATCAGCCAATCGCTGAACGCAACGTCATCAGTCCCACCTCTGCTGCCACCAGTCCCGTCCCTGGTGTCACCAGCCCCACCCCCGACGTCACCGACTCTGCCCCTGATGTCACAGGCCCTGCCCCACATATGCCATCATCCGCTCCCTGCCCTTTTTTCCTGCACCTTAAAAGGTGGCAATCCTCCTAGGGAGCCCTTGTAGGAAATCCGGGCCTGTTTCCCCACTCACATTGCCCATTTCCCTGCCTACTTTCTTGCCCCTATCCACCCTTTCCCGCCCAACTCACTCATTTCCCCACCCTGATACCCCATAATTCCGCCCTCTGATGATGTCATCTCATCTGCCCCCCAACCCCAAGACTGGTATTGAGGGGAAAAAAATGTGGCAGCCACTAGTTGCATGTAAAGAGTTAATTTGCCCACAATGATTTGCTCGTCTATGATAAGGAGGAAAAACATGGTGCTGAGCTAAGTGAGATGCCAGTTCCGTGCAGCTTTGTTTATGTATATGGTGCCACAGGCAATAAGCTGTGTTTGTGTTAAATACATGCATACGGCTTCTTTTGAAATTTTTTTATGTTCTATGTTATTTAGAATTTTCCTTTTTCCTCTCTGGTCTTAGTGGGCCTATAGATGGGATTAAGGGAATGGAAAGCTCCCAGGAAGAAACATTCGGCGCTCCCCTTGCCAGTGCCATGAGGTGCAGAAGTGCATAAGGGCCAGTAAGGTTGTACTAGTTAGGGGGACCCAAGGTCTTCAGACTGTAAGTTATTCCACTGAATAAACTTAACAACTTTTGAGTTTTCTATAGCTTGGGTCACATTTCATAATGTGGAGAACTGTGGCTTCAGAAACATTAAAAACCCACATGGAACGGTTTTGTTGTAAAGTAAGGATGTATGTGATCATCAGGCACAGGGTAAGGCCTTGTTATTACAGAGACCAGGGCCAGATTTAAATAGCGGGCAGCCCTAGGCCCACTGACGTTTGTTTCTGAACCAATGTGGGTGTGGTTGGACAGCCCCCGAAAATCCTGCCACCCTAGGGCCGGGCCTTGGTGGCTTTTCCACAAATCCTGGCCTGACCGAGACAAATATAATACTATGGTAAATGGCATTGCTGTATTTCAGAGCTTTCTGGATAAAAGGTTTGCAGATAATAGATCCCATACAAAACACGGGCTGTTGTCTGACCCAGGTGGTGGAAACAGTTTGCGGGGTATGTGGTGGGACGGCTGTGGGGAAATGTTGGGCAGTATTTACAACAGAAGTGGGGAGACCAGATACCCCTGTCCCACACTGCTTGATGAAGTATAAATCCGACTCCTCTAAGATCACTGGAAGTAATTTCACTGGTTATTCTGTGTGGGAGATCCCTGGCCTTGGGGCTTCTGTACCTCAAAATACACAGAAAATTTACCAAAGATGGCACTCGGAACACTTCATTTTCCAAAGTTGCCCAAAGTAGGAAACTTCGGGCGTCTTCGGAAAGCCAAAGTGATCCAAGTGCCATCCTGCCGGCGATTTACATTCTAGCTGGCAGGAAGGCATTTAGGGGAGATTCGTAGCCGAAAAAGGGCGGTTTGCTGATGGGTGACTAATCTCCCCCAGTAGCCACGTCTGCCACCAGCCTAAATGTTGGAATTTATGAAATTAAAGTATTTAAGTATATCTATTATGTGGGCAAGGCGCTGCTCCGGTATGTTCTTTCTCAGTAATGATTCACGTATTCAGTCCCCGAGCCTTTGTCATTCAGCTTCTCCAAGTCAGATTTGTATCAGTTGTTGCCAGTGGTACAACTAAAATGTTTTGGGCAGAATTTGCTCTTTGTTTTGCAAATCTGTCTGGGGTCTTTCTTAATTACCATATAGAAAACTAAACAGAATCCTGTATTGGGAGTTTCTGGGGGAGAAAGTTCTCCCCTGTCTGCCTTGGATTTGTATTTTATACACTTGAAGAACCTGCTCAGCCTGGTTGTAATCAATGACAAAAAATGTCAGTTTATGCCAATCGCAGATTATCGGATTAAGGGGCAACTAGGAAAAAGGGTGCTGGACACTGGCAGTTATACAGCATCCAGGCCAAGGCTTTCTTAGGATACTAAAGGCAATGTCCACCCATACTGAGTTACCCATAATGAAAGTAAATGTCCTCCTAAGCAACTTTCCGATGTCCATTCATTATTTCCTATGTTTTTGTAAATGTATTTGCTATACAAAGCAGAATCTGTCACTGTCTACACTTTGCACTGCATGTTCTGACCTCTGAAACGAGTAAGCAGAAGCCAGATGTAATAGAGAGCTCTGAAGAAAGTGTGGGAACTGGGGTCTGTACTGGAGAGAAGGGCTTGGCTTCCTCGACACCCTTTCAACAGTCAGAACCAGGAGTGCAGGTATGGACAAACAAGTGCTGCTTTCGATTGTTGTTCAAATAACTTTTTAAAGCCTTGTATATTGGCTAATTGCTTGTAATGCAAAAACAAAATTATATTTTTTATTTGGCTTAGTGGCTGATCATCAGCCAATGTAATTGAAGGGGGGACAATCAGCAGTGAAGGGAGAGAACAGAGAGTGTTAGGGGAAGCATGACGTGGCAGTGGTTTATCACCTTACTAACAAACTGGGGTTAGGGTTCCTCAAGCGGGATCTGTCAGGAAAACCAGGCCATTGACACCTTTGCCCAGCACAGATATAAAGGAGACGTGAAGTACCTCCTCTGTATTGGGCTCCTGTATACTGAAAATTGTACATCAGCTCTAGCCCACGGGACAAGCCGTTAGTTACCCTTTAATTGGGGCACAATCATTTCCTCTTCCTGCATTTCAAAGCCATTTCCAAGAGCTCTGTGATTTATAAGGCCATCGTACTGCATGCTGGGCGCCTCTTTAAGAGGAACTGGAATTGGAACAAGAAGGATTTGCTCTGTGTAGTAGAGACATGGGGGCAAATTTACTAAAGGGCGCAGTTACTAACGCTGCGAAAATTCGCTAGCGAAGGAGATAGACTTTAGCGCTACTTCGAACTCTAACGCCAGGCGAATTTTCGCTCTGGCGAATGGACGTAACTACGCAAATTCACTAAGATGCGGATTTTATTGAATGCTGCCTCTTGCCCCAGACTTGCCTTCGCCACCTCACACCAATGCGAATTGCAATAGAGAAGATAGGAGTTCCCAAAGTTCCAAAAAACGCTAGCGTCTTTTACTTTTTTTCAGGGTGATAGGCTGAAAAAGATCGTAAATTTTTTTTGGGTTCCCTCCTTCCCCCCTACATTTCCTAACATATGGCACATAAACTATACAGTGGGCTCATGTGTAGGGCAATATAACAAGTTTATTTTATATTATTAAGGTTTCCTGGGCTTGTGTAGTGTAATGTAGTTACTGAAACGTATACGTCCGTTGTACTTTAACTTCCCGCCGTATGCAAATTAGGTATCGCTAGCGTAACTTCTAACTGCTTATCGTATTATCGATAGCGCAACTTCGCAAGCGTTCGGAACCCTGGACGCAACTTTGGATTTTCGTGAATTACCATTGTCCTGGCGAATCTACGCCTGGCGAAGTGTTGCGATGTCAGCGTCGCTGGCGCAATTTCGGAGGTAAGTAAATTTGCTCTATAGTCGGTATCGCTGGTTATTTGCATCAAGAAGCACTGACTTTATGGACACATATGTTTACTTGGATTTATTTCTCATACACTATAAGGGGAATGCGGATTTTTTGCCCGGTAATTCGAATTGGAGCAAAGGCCGACAATGCTCTTCGGTGCTGTACTGAAAGCATTCAGTTGTCACATCACAATTCAGGATAAACTATTTCAATCTCCTCTTATAATTGTAGAGACACCAATCATGTCTGGCAGTTTTTATCCACACCGGGGGGGAACATCCTAACCCCTGACTAGTTATACCCCACATTTATACAGGGCAGCTTCAATTATTTTTGGAAAGATCATGAAAAGCTTTTGGTACATATTTAGACAGTGTACCCTCCACTGTGCAGGCCTGGACTGGCAATCTGTGGGTTCTGGCAAATGCCAGAGGGGCTGCTATAAGGTCCCATAGAAAGTCAGCATTTAGTGGGCTGGTGGGGGGCTGTTTGTGCCTCTTTGTGGGCTGATTGGGCCTCTGTGTACCTGAAATGCCAGAGCCTATTTTAATTCTCAGTCCGGACCTGCCACTGTGCATATATTTCCAGACCACTAATTTCAACATAACAAGCTGTAAATCTATCTGGGGTATCTACCAGGATATCCTGATCACAAGTGTCACTAACTTATGACCTTCAGTAGTTGGAAAACAGTAGTTGGCTAGAAACTGAAAAACATTTTGCCGACAGTCTGAAGTCTCCGTTAGCAGTGTGCACATTGAAACCTGTAAATCCATTTTATTGGTTTTTAACTGCCAGATTTAGCTAGAATTCTTCTGGTTGTGTCTCGGTCTTATTCGTGCCAAATGAAGGGCCACATGTCTGGAAGCTGAAAATAACCGATCTGTTCCCTAAATTAAAGTAAAACCTTTAAATTAACTCTTAGTATGCTTTAGAAAGTGATTTCTGCGACATTTTCCAATTGGTTTTTTATTATATGTGGTTTTTGAGTTATTTAACTTTTTATTCAACTCTCCAGTTTGCAGTTGCAGCAGTCTGGTTGCTAGGGACCAAATTTCCCTAGCAACCTTGAATATGAGACTGGAATATTAAAAGGAGAGGCCTGAATAGAAATGTGAATAATATAAAGTAGCAATAACAATAAATGTGTTTTTAGATGGGGTCAGTGACCCCCATTTGGAGTTAGAAGAAGAAGAAGGCAAATAATTCAAAAACGATGAAAAAAGAAAGAAAATAAGCCTAGTTGAAAAGTTGATTCGAATTAGTTAACCTAAAGTTTAACCACCTCTTTGATATAGTTAAATACTTAAAGGAGAAACAAACCCTTAATATAAAAAAAAAACCCTACCACCCTACATAGACACCCCCTCCCTCCTCCCCCCCCCCCATCCTATCTTCCCTAGAATGGGTAATCTCCGGAATGAGACTGGTAATCTCCGGAATGAGACTGGTGAATCTGTACATGCGCAGTTGGAGCAATTTTCTGTTTTGCGACAAACTGCGCATGTGCCAAAACTCACGTAAATTGCCGAAGCATCGGTCTCATTCGGAAGATAACTGAAGTGGCTGAAGATGTTGCCAGTGAACTCAGAACAGATATTCTTATGTTCATACAAAACCAAAGTTCCAAACTGTCCAGGATATTGTATTTGCTCTGAGAAGGCTTGGATTTCGGGCTTGGGCACCCCTAGGCCACTGGGTCCTAGTGCCAGCATCCCCACTCGCACCGCCCGGCCCCTACGTGCAAGCGTGCAAATGCATCGGAGCACTGGGGGTGATGCGTATAGTAATGATGTACTGGCTGACCTCGCACGCTTAGTCGCGGGTGGGTTGAGCTCTTCTCTTGCTCTTCCCGCCACCTTCAAATACCGGCTTCTGACTTCCGGGTCTTTTATAGATGCTGCGCCGGGTCGCCCCACCCCTTTTGTGACGTCATCAGATGGCACAGGTCTATAAAAGGAACCCAGAAGTGCGGGTGGGTGCGGGCTAAGGGAGGGCAGGTTGGGGAAATCCCGACCCTCACTTCACTAGCATACAGGAGTACGCATCTCCATTGCTCCTTGGATTGCAGCTGGGCAGCATGTCACCCCTAAAATAGTGCTGCCCTAGGCCTGGGCATTTGTGGCTTTGCAACAAATCCAGGCCTGAAAAGAAGAGAGAGACCAACTGCAAGATGGGTAGATTTATTCATAATTATGAACATCCTATGAAGAAGCCTGAAGAGTCCTAGAAAATACATCCTGGAAAAACACTATCCAAATGAAGTTAAAAACTGACTACAATTACAGACATCCTGGAAAAACACTTTCTGTAAAGTTTCAAGAAGTCTAAACTGATTTCGGTTACAAAAGATGTCCCTTCTAAATCTTTAAAACTTAAAACATCATGCATTCCAAGATGTATTGTGGAAAGACATAGTTCATTTTGTGAAATGGTCTTGCTCATTCCTGTTGGAGGGATGGAGGGAGAGGGTGACCAACAGCAAGATGGATAGATTCAATTTCGGGCCATCTCAGCTAACATGATATCAAGAAGTCTGAAGATCCATAGAAATAGGGTTGAAATGCTATCCATATGTAGGCCAGGAGACCGTATAGGCTACAGTTACATAGGAGATTCTCCTATAAACCTTTGAAATCAAAACCCATGTTCTCAACTGTACCATCCAAACATTTGAAGATTTGCTGGGCCAAACCATGTCAACAGTAAGCATCTTTAGAATGAGAAGCAAGGGCGTGTATGTGTTTTTATATGCGTGAAACACACCTCCCTCCCACAGTTATGTTGGGGAAGTATCACTGGAGAATGGACCAGGGTGCCAAGCATCTCACTAGCTATGAATCTGGGGCAGTTCCTCTCTTAGGAATTCTCTATTAACATTTGTATTTAGATTTACATTTTCAGGCTACTAGAAACTGCTAATGCTCTGTTTTTGTGTGGATTCCTTATCAAACTCACTTATTTTTAGAATGTCGTAGATCCAAAAATAAACCCTGTTTATGATGGATGTGCCACCAAGGTTTGAAAATAAATACTCTTTTCATTTGGAAAACTCGTGAGGCATGCTTAGCGGTGATCTTTTGGATACAACTTAATCAGCAGCTTATTGGGCAGTGTATGGGGCCCTCCAACAGGCTTTCTCGATCGATATCGGTCTAAAAGTCAGCCAGACGTTGATTGGGGTGAGTTTAAAAATCCTGTTAGATCGAGGACTGCATTGGTTTATTGATACGGTCCTCCATCCGACCGCACGTATTCTCCTCGTTGTAATATGATCATTTGGTTCTCTGCCAACTTTGTCCAAACCAATATCTGTCTGTGTCTGTGTCACCAACATATTGTAGAAACCAGAGAAAAGGACATTGCCCAAGTGAGTAGGCTGGGGTGTTTGCTCAATGGTTTATTATTTACTTTATTGTTATATTGCTCTATTCATGTTACACAGTGTTTTGGCCTTAATCCCAAGGTGAGCGCACCACAAGTCTACTCATAAAACAGTACATCTATCTTATCTTATCTATTTGTGAGAAATATATTTCATTATAGGAAATACTGGCTTCATAGCAGCCTGGTGCCATTGTATTAAGCTTATGATTATAGAACCAGTGTGGCACAAGACTAGTGAATCTCCAAGATGGCAAAACGGACCTTTACAATGGGCATTTCACGAGGTTGACTTTGCTGAGTAATAGAGAAGCTTGCTCAAAGGGTGCATATGACCTTTAGGAACCAGGCTGCTATTATTTAATGATCGCTGGCTTTTAAGAGTTACTGATAGATCCCAATCTATCTTTTGAACCCTGCTGGTGTAAGTAATAGAGAAGGTGGGACTAGTAACATGGGAAAGATTATTCACTGCAGTATGGCACAAAACAACCTAGCGATGTAATGATTCATAAACTGAGTTAATTAGGAAACTTGGCTTACATGGAGAACATTTTGGCCCTGTTAATGGTCATGGAACGTTGGCATTATATATATTGGAGACTATTGTGAATAATTGGATGCTTTGGGCACTATTGCAGTACATCAATTCTGTTTTTCTCTTTCTTTTCTCCATTGTTCCTTGTTTGATTTTTATACTTTCTGTCATTCCTAAGGGAATAGAAAACTTTATAGGAGTGTGAAGTTTCATCTGATTTGGGAATTGGTATTTTTTTTTATTTTTCCAATGTAAAATCAGTGTACCCTGATCATAACCAACCCCAGAGCAGTGTTTTTAAGGCCCTCCTGAACATCAGGAAGATGACCTGCTTCTCTACACCATGGTTCCCTAGTAGCTCCTGAAAATAAACTGTGGGCATTATAAAAACATATGTTGGGGAGGATCCTGCCAACATCCCTTTCATCTCTATAAACAGTTTTATAACCCCTGACCTAGCAGAAGGAATTTGGCTTGGCCTGCCGATTAGCATCCTTGTTTTCCTCGGAGACCATGTGGAGTTGGATTTTGCATACTCTTTCTTAACCCACACACTAGTGTTTGCATTCCAGCCAAAGACATTCCACTGTTTATATACAGTGGAATGTAGCCCAAGCAGTATGTATATTTGGTTGGTGAGCTCCGTAGAAGCCTAATCTTGCACTCTCTCCGCAGATCTGAAAGCTGACACTTGGACTCTCAGGGCACTGTTAGTAAAAAGGACCTCAGGATGCCACTGGATGAAGATGGGCCGAGTTGGAAGAAAAGAGCCGAAGATATTAGGGATATCTATGAATTTCGGGAAGTCTTAGGAACGTGAGTATCTCAGAGATGGGGACAGGGGTAATTTTTTTGTATATATGTTTATACTGTTCATCTAAAACACTATTATTCTATCTACTGTCTATCTGTACTGTCATGGAAAATACACAAGGTTCTCTGCCTATGGTTCCATGAGAATGGTTGGGACTCCCTTTGCAAATAAGACTTAAAAAAAAAAAAAAAAAAGTGTCCTTCTCATATTGTATAACAGTGGCATCATGTTCCAAAAGTGTCCGTATCGCTTTAAGCCACCTCTGAACCATATTCTGGATTCTATCCATTGACATTGGATGTCTGTATAATTATTGTTATGAACATAAACCGCAGCTGATAACGATACAAGGGTGTAAATGTCACACATACAGATTTTTCAGATAGAAAGTTACAGTAGGGAGGATATATGCCATTGAAAGGTTTAGCCTCAGCCACTGTATAATGCAACATACCCGTAGGGCTTTAAAAATCATCATGAACATTTTTTCTTTCCTAATTATTTCCTAATATTTTATTAACAAGCTCCTCCATCCAAACCGTTGTTTTTGTCCTGCTGCAAACAAGTGCTGGGAGCAGGGTCCCTAATCATTATATTATTAGTACAGCCTATAGCTCTGTCATTGATAGCAGTAGCGCTGTATTGTCGGAAAATCATTTGCCCAGTACTGTATGACAAAACCTCTCAAGAACAATTATAATGCTCAACATTTTGAGATTCTAATTTCAGAAACATTCAATATAATTTCTATGCATTTTTACAGCAACGATGGGTCCACTGTAATTCTTGGAGGTGCAGCTTAGCTTGTTATTGTGACCCCGCTGAGCAGGAACGATGCACCTGACATTTACTAAAGAGGGCAGTCACCCCCATTAAAAAAAACAAAGGCTCTATGAGCATACACCCAGAGCTATGTAAATCCAGCCTCTCTGAATAAATAAGAGCTCCTCATACATCTGCCTACACACATATTTGCTCTGGTGAAGGCTCACTACAAACTGTATTTTTAAGGGGGGTTGTTTCTGAGAAATTAAAGTCATTATATGAGTATTTGCAGGTGTTTGTGCAAGGCTGAGTTTAGTTGTTGCAGGAGTGGGGGAAACATGGACCTTTTTGGGGGTTCTGTTAGTTATATGTAGTAGATTTGTCCAATTTATGGTTCAAAGCTCAAATTATAGGGCCGGCCCATTTTGGAACGTTACAGGTTTTATAGTAGGAGACTTCCTTAGTCCTTTTTGTATTACACAGGAGCCCTCCTCATTGCTCTAGCGTCTCCTCCTTGCCCTACCGTCTCCTCCTTGCTCTACCATCTTCTCCTTGCCCTACCGTCTCCTCCTTGCCCTACCGTCTCCTCCGTCTCCTCCTTGCCCTACCGTCTCCTCCTTGCCCTACCGTCTCCTCCTTGCCCTACTGTCTCCTCCTTGCCCTACCGTCTCCTCCTTGCCCTACCATCTCCTCCTAGCAATACCGTCTTCTCCTAGCCCTACCGTCTTCTCCTAGCCCTACAGTCTTTTCCTAGCCCTATCATCTTCTCCTAGCCCTACTGTCACCTCCTTGCCCTACCATCTTCTCCTAGCCTACCATCTTCTCTTTCCCCTACCGTTTTCTCCTTTCCCTACAGTGGCTTCCTTTCCCCACCATAGTCTCCTAGCTGTACCTTCTTCTCCTAGCCCTACTGTCTTCTCCTAGCCCTACCGTCTTTTCCTAGCCCTACCATCTTCTCCTAGCCCTACTGTCACCTCCTTGCCCAACCATCTTCTCCTAGCCTACCATCTTCTCTTTCCCCTACCGTTTTCTCCTTTCCCTACAGTCGCTTCCTTTCCCCACCGTCTTCTCCTAGCTGTACCTTCTTCTCCTAGCTCTACAGTCTTCTCATAGCCCTATCGTCTTCTCCTTTACCTACCATTGCCTCCATGTCCTACTGTCTTCTCCTCCTTGCTCTACCGTCTCCTCCTTGCTCTATCGTCTCCTCCTTTCTCTATCATCTCCTTCTTCCTGCGCTACCGTCTCCTCCTTGCCCTACCGTCTCCTCCTTGCCCTTCCTCCTTGCCCTACCGTTCCCTCTTTGTTCTACTGTCTTCACCTTGCCCTACTGTATTTACTTTGCTCTACTGTCTCCAACTTGCCATTACCAATATTTTCGACTATTTTTTCTTTCCTTTTTATTAAAAAAATACAGCAAAATCATGGCCCTCCTGATTCCTGGCAGAAATGTAATATCTGGGTGCCAGTGGCATTCACAAAAGACTATGCTGGTAAGGGAGCTACAGTATGTCCATTAAGTTGTTTAGGGCCCCGAGATTTTTGCTGGTGACCTTGATGCATTCAGGATATAATTACTGCTAAATAGATTTCACAAAATACCAGGATGAAGCTTGCATGGCAAAAGGGCATCCTGTGTTTATAAAGCTAAGTATGATATGCAAACTGGCATCCTGTATCTGAGGCTTTTAATGGCCTTGTGTTTGTCAGTCCTGGTTTAAATAAAATACTTTTGTACAGTAAATAAAGAGACCATAAGTAATATAATCACAGCTGGCTGGAGTTCCTATCTGCTTATGCCTGGGAGCTTAGAATTAGAAACATGGATGATGTACAGGAGTGGAACTTAGTATAAGAATGTACATTACTATGGCTTTGGCGCATAATAACGTGTGGGTGTTCCTTACTTGATCAGAGCTTGGGGGAAAGCTGCATTTGGAAATTCTAAAATTCTGTAGCATCTGATGCCCCTCATGCATTAGTTTTGCAGTTCGGTTATATCAGAGGTGTATAGAAGAGGGGGGTAGACAGAGAGCACTGGGCTCTCAATACAGGAGCACTGAAATGCAGTAGTTTGAGAAGAGCAGATGCAGTAGGATGAGATGGAGATAGAGATCATAGGGCAAGATGGTGAGCCTAACTTTATATCAGTGTGGCCCATTCTGGAAGATCGCTAACAGGTTCATGTGCAATTTAACCTCATGGGAATAGAGCCCCTATACGGAACAGTTGCCATACTATCCTTAGTGCTTATTTGGGGTTGCCAACTTTTTTTGGAAAATAATATCAGATTTTCTTTTCTAATAGCCTCTGCGCCATTTTTACCTGCCAGGTGTTGCCCTTATGTTTGTTTGGCATGATGTGTTCAGTTCTTGTACATGATTCTTCCCAAGCCTATTTGACAGAGTAACTTGAACAAACAATTAAAGGAGAAATAAAGCTTAACTAAGAAGTGGGATAGAAATACAGCGTGTTGTGATTTGGGGTTCTGTACCTGCTCAAGTCCCCATACCCCAGTAACACCCAGTGTTCTTACCTGAGCTTAGGGACTGTTCCTCTACCCTGGCTCTATCTGGGTGCTGTTTGTACTTTCCCATATTTGTGTCTGTGTTTTTCAGGGAACCTGATTTAAATGTAAAGATACTTGTACCCAGAATAAGCTGAACTATAATAGCAGGGTTGCCAACAGTCCCATTATATAGCTGATGTGAATTATTAACCATCTCTGTGCTATACATTAATATATATATATATATATATATATATATATATATATATATATATATATATATATATATATATATATATATATATATATATATAAAATTAATAATGAAAAGGTACCTTGATTGACCTTTTTATGCAGCCTACTTTGCCCCAAGTGCTTCACTTGCAAATAGTTATTGATTCTGTCAATGCCCCAAAGGCCTAAACAAATTTGTATTTGCTCAGAGCCTCGGGCATTATTTAGTTTAGGGGAAGTATCTGCAAGGACAGAGTCAACAGTATTTAAATAAAACAAACATTTGCTAAATTAGTCTTAGGATATACTGTATTTCATAATAGAGACAAGAGCTACTAAGTGCCAGAACACTGTGCCATAAAGTCTGATAAATAGGGAACAAATAATCTCCCAAATCCCAGCATGGTCAAGTGACCCCCAAGCAATAGATAAGGATTTAGAACACACACGTATATAGAAAGCATTGCAATTGGTTCATATTTGTATTGGATTTCTGTACCCCCCCTCTCTATGTCTGCTTATAATACTGGAATATTGTCAGAGCTGAAACATGCAGCAGTGATAACTGACCCTCAGAAGTGCCCCCTGGGATTAGAATGCACTTAGCACAGTCAGCTGAGACTGGGGCCGTATCTGTATCTCAGTGATGGTGAAGGTAAGGAATGCAGCCATTGATCTGCTTTTGAGCCCTCCACTACCTCACTTCTCTCTGTTCCACTTTTAATGCTACTTAGCAGGCACCTTATAGGTCTCCCTTCATGTATGGCACCTACACATGGAGCTGCCTTGCACCTAAGGAATTGCACACTACAGTGCACAGTTCATAAAGTGCAAGTCTTTGCTGTGAGTAGATGCAACACTTTCATAGGAAATACAAGGCAGGCGTTAATGCCAGGTTTCCCAGTCACCCTATACTTTGCACTTATTGAGAAAAGTGGAAGTAATTGGCTTCTTTGGCACAAGGTGCACCAATTCAGGCAGCAAAGGGTCCAGGATTGCCTCTGCTAGCAGAACATGCACAGTACAGTTTGCATACTGTAGATCCGCCCATGGAAAGTTAGCCACAAGTGTCATGCGGCAGAGGATTTAAAAAAAAAAAAAAAAAAAAAAAAATATATATATATATATATATATATATATATATATATATATATATATATATATATATATAACCTCCATGTTGCCAGCACTCTCGACCAAAAAGTTTACATGCCTGGGTGCAGTGTCCCACGTATTTATCCAAACCAAAATGCAATAAGGTCCGCACTCTCAGGACTTCTTAAAAGGAAAAAAATGATTTATTGTAGAAGTTTCAGACTGACGTTTCGGCCTGGTCCCAGGCCTTTCTCAAAGTAACAATTCAATATTGAAAATGCATTTTATACACATGATAAGGCGGGCAAACAGTCGGATTGACGTGATGTAATCGTCAGCATTTAGCGACTGCCAATCAAACCAACTTTCATGGCTGCATGTCAGTGTTGCTTAAATGGTTAATTTATCTAAACCCATTATAGGGAACCAAAAAGCTACTTTTAAATAACAGTTTAAAACAAAGTTAAAAACAAACCACAGTGTTGCAATGTTACTTGTTGAAATTATTATAATAAAATTGTAACAATCAAAGTGTTGCTACTGTGTATAATACATGAGGATCTAATAAGACATGGACAACTCGTTCTAACACTGGGCCATATTGTACCTTAACTCCATAAAACTAACTATATTTTTCATATATCATTATAATAAATTATGTAAATGTCCCTCTCACTGACTCTATATAACACTAGTTTAATGAACTCACATGTTCGTTAGCTCACACTACATAGAAGCACACACCTCTATATACCTCAGAACTATTAAACTATGCACAGGTGATTACCCCAGTCTCTACGCCCACCTACTATTGTGAAACCCAGTAGAATGTGTCATAAATATAAATAATACATAATAAAAAGGTTATATGTTCTGATGTGTATCCAAGTCACTACGTGTCCTAAAAGGAATCAAACTGTTACATAAATCTAAATAAATAAATTAAAATTCCCCACGTATAACTTCAAAGAAACTATCCATACAGCACATTATGTATCACACCGATCTCAAAAAAGCCTTCATTTCCCCTTAATTGTGTAAATGCTATTTGGTTTAAATAAACTCTAAAGTGCTACCCACCATAAATACCAGTCAATGACAAATGCATAAATAGAAAAAATATGTGAAAAATATATAAAAAAAATAAAGTGAAAAAGCAAAAAATGGGGAAGACAAAAGTAAAAAAATGGATTGCATATTATGCACAGAACTTGCACACATGAACTATAACTAGAAGCTTCACCGATTAAAGCTGCATGAGGGAATGCAGCAGATTTGATCTGACATAAGAACTGTGCATAATATGCAATCAATTTTTTTACTTTTGTCTTCCCCATTTTTTGTCTTCCCCTCTTTTTGAGATCGGTGTGATACATAATGTGCTGTATGGGTAGTTTCTTTGAAGTTATACGTGGGGAATTTTAATTTATTTATTTAGATTTATGTATTAACAGTTTGATTCCTTTTAGGACACGTAGTGACTTGGATACACATCAGAACATATAACCTTTTTATTATGTATTATTTATATTTATGACACATTCTACTGGCTTTCACAATAGTAGGTGGGCGTAGAGACTGGGGTAATCACCTGTGCATAGTTTAATAGTTCTGAGGTATATAGAGGTGTGTGTTTCTATGTAGTGTGAGCTAACGAACATGTTAGTTCATTAAACTAGTGTTATATAGAGTCAGTGAGAGGGACATTTACATAATTTATTATAATGATATATGAAAAATATAGTTAGTTTTATGGAGTTAAGGTACAATATGGCCCAGTGTTAGAACAAGTTGTCCATGTCTTATTAGATCCTCATGTATTATACACAGTAGCAACACTTTGATTGTTACAATTTTATTATAATAATTTCAACAAGTAACATTGCAACACTGTGGTTTGTTTTTAACTTTGTTTTAAACTGTTATTTAAAAGTAGCCTTTTGGTTCCCTATAATGGGTTTAGATAAATTAACCATTTAAGCAACACTTACGTGCAGCCATGAAAGTTGGTTTGATTGGCAGTCGCTAAATGCTGACGATTACATCACGTCAATCAGACTGTTGTTTGCCCGCCTTATCATGTGTATAAAATGCATTTTCAATATTGAAATGTTACTTTGAGAAAGGCCTGGGACCAGGCCGAAATGTCAGTCTGTAACTTCTACAATAAATAATTTATTCCTTTTTAAGAAGTCCTGAGAGTGCGGACCTTATTGCATTTTGGTGTGTGTATATATATATATATATATATATATATATATATATATATATATATATATATAATACACAAAAGCTATGAATATCTTGTAAATTATATCCTTATAAACGGTGAGTTCTGATGTCATCAGTTATAAACGGTGAGTTCTGACGTAATTTCAGTCACATGACTTACTGAAACTTGTGTATTATAATAAATAAAGTACCCCCAGTTGTAAAATATAAGGATATTAAAAGTAACCTCGGAGTTCCATGACCTGTATAAAAACACTCGGCCTTCGGCCTCGTGTTTTTATATGGTCATGAAACTCCTCGGTAACTTATAATATCCTTATATTTTACAAGAGGGGGTACTTTATTCACTATATATATATATATATTTTTTTTTTTCAATTTGGTCATAAATACCGCACTCACAGGACATATATATATATATATATATTTTTTTATTCCAAAAACACGGACTGTTTCGGCTGTAACAACAGCCTTTCTCAATATATATGTTGTTGCTAGGCGCGGGCCCAAGGGTGCTCATGTAAAAATAGAGGTCTTGGCGTAAGTAACTCTGTTAATTGTGTAACAACATGCCTTTCATGGAAACACATTAAAGTGGTTGTTTACCTTTAAGCTGACTTTTACTATTTTATAGAACATATCATGTATTATATTTGTTTAGTTATTGAATTGTTTGGCATCTTTTCTGCATTTTTTTTCAGTTTAAAATGATTTCTGGTTGTTGGGGGCCAAGCCGGGGTACCTGTGGGTTACCTACAAAAAAACAGTCGTAGGTAGACATGTGGGTGCCGGTCAGAGTGCAAGTTTCAGTATAAGAAAATATTTTTTTTCCATTTTCCCACTATCATCTGATGATGTCATGTCTGGTTTATGCTGATGTCACTCCTAGTTTCAGGGTTGCTAGCAGGTAGTGAGTTGGGTTTAAGGCAATTGTGGGTTGGATTAAGTAGCAGGTCCATGTAAAAATGCTGGTACATTATCATAAGACATTAGACTTGTTCCAGGCTCCAAACATACGTTTCTTCTTTTTCCAGCCCTCTCCTATTCAACTTCCAGTATCCTATGAAAACCACGGTCTGGTTGTTAGGATAAATTAGACCTTAGAAACCAGATAGCTCCTGTAATTCGAATTTGGAGAGCTGATGAATAAAAACCTAAATAATTCCAAGAAAATGAGGACCAGTTGCAAATTGACTTAGAATATCCTTGTCTGCATCATGCCAAATGTTTGTTTAAAGGGCATGTAAAGGCAAAAAAATAAAATCCCATTTTTATTTTCTTTAATGAAAAAGAAACCTATCTCCAATATACTTTAATTTAAAAATTGTGTACTGTTTTATAAGAAACCTGACTGTATGCAGTGAAATTCTCCCTTCATTTACTGCTGTGGATAGGAATTGTCAGACGGTTTATTAGCCCATAGCTCTGATTGGGGAAACACAATTAGGTGGTATGTGCCCTTTAAAGTGAAGTGGATACTTGGTAATGCAAAACAAAATTTCTAAGGTTCACCAATCAGCTTTAGGCTTTCTGGGAGATGCTGAGAGTTACTGTACAACTATAGTAAGATGGGTGGGCAGTTGAAGGTCCCTGATTTACTGTATATACTGAAATTATCAATTGATCCTTCAGGATAATTAAAAAAAATCCCATTTTTACTTATCTCCAATATACTTTAATTAAAAAATGTGTACTGTTTTATTAAGAAACCTGACTGTATGCAGTGAAATTCCCCCTTCATTTACTGCTGTGGATAGGAATTGTCAGACGGTCCCTAACTGCTGAGCAGGGAAACAATCATACTTATGAACAGCAGGGGGAGCCCCCGCCTTACTTCCCAGCCATGCAGAACTCAAGCTGCTTTGTTAATGACGATCCCTAAGCAGCCCAGACCACACTGAGCATGTGCACAGTCTTGGTCTTGCAAAGATGTATAACAAAGTAACAAGTTGGTGACTCCTGTGGCCAAATTTGAAAGCATAAATCATTTGTTTGATTAGGCTTGTGGTGCAGTAAGTTCATGTTTATGTTTAGTATACAAAATACAGCATATCTAGCCTTATTCTATTTTAGACTTCACATGCCCTTTAAGGGTGGACTCCCCTTTGTATAGAATTCTATTTAAAGGTAGTTGGCCTGTAAATTAACTTGTAGCACAATGCTAATAGTTAACCGAAGGGTACTGGCACGCTGGGAAATTGGTCGCCCACCAACGATTTTGAGGTAAAGCCTTTGCAGAAGGTTAATCTCCTTGTGTGCCAGTACCTTTAAGGTGTACTGCCCCTTTAATAATGTCAGTTGCAGAATCCTTTAGGCAGAGCATAGCACTAGGTGTTAAGTTTCCAATGGGTTTTTGGGTATCCGCTCTGTTTACTGGCTTATATAACAACCAGGGCTGAGTCATGCAGCTGAATTTGGGATATCTGTGAGATAGGAGCTATTTTTTATGGATGAAAATGTTTCCTAATGACCAAATCTTCTGTTTCCATGGCCTCCTATGGCAAAGTCTATTTAAACAGCCCCCCCCCCCCTAATATATCCTTTCATTTATTTAAAGGGCAATCCCTGCGGATTCCTCCATTTCCGAGCAGGAGTCATTTCACTTCGCTGTTATTTTTAGCCAAGCAGCATATTTCACTTTGGGGTAGAAGTTTAAATATATAATAACATGAACCACACCCTCCTTATATACACACCAAGCTTTAAACAGTACATGCCTATTCACATAGTGTGTATGCGCATCATTGTGTATCTGACCACTTGTTTATGCTGCCAAAAAAGGAAGAAGGGGAAGGATTAGGAAGTGGCTTCAGGGGGGGTCGTGCTTTTGAAGTCAAGGCTTGAGAATTTCACATGAACTTGTATGTTCTACATAAACACACAGAATCGCTCCCCAACAGGTGGGGCAAAACCTAATAAAATAAATTAACTAGTAAAGGCTTTTCGATTCAACCTTTTTTGTGGGTAAAATAGGCACTAAAATTGGTATTTCTGATGAATAAGGGCTGAGCCACACAAGCGGCTTGTACTCTGTTGCACCAAACAAAAAATTTGGGTGTTTTTGTCAAATACTATAGTTTCAACATGTGTGCAGTTTTAATATAGTACCTTTATTGCATGCAGGTTGTACACTATTATTTATCTGTTGGGTACAGTGCATTGAGTGATGGTAGTGTGGGAGAAGGGAGTGTGGGGGAAGGGAGTGTGGGATAAAACTAATAGTAGGGAGAGATGGTGCCTATAGTAACAGTGGGATAATAGTCTCTGGGAAGGGAGTGTGACTGTGGGATAGCAGGTATAGTAGGGAGAGATGGTGCCTATAGTAACAGTGGATAATAGTCTCTGGGAAGGGAGTGTGACTGTGGGATAGCAGGTATAGTAGGGAGAGATGGTGTCTATAGTAACAGTGGATAATAGTCTCTGGGAAGGGAGTGTGACTGTGGGATAGCAGGTATAGTAGGGAGAGATGGTGCCTATAGTAACAATGGGATAATAGTCTCTGGGAAGGGAGTGTGACTGTGGGATAGCAGGTATAGTAGGGAGAGATGGTGTCTATAGTAACAGTGGATAATAGTCTCTGGGAAGGGACTGTGACTGTGGGATAGCAGGTATAGTAGGGAGAGATGGTGCCTATAGTAGTGGGATAACAGTCTCTGGGAAGGGAGTGTGACTGTGGGATAGCAGGTATAGTAGGGAGAGATGGTGTCTATAGTAACAGTGGATAATAGTCTGTGGGAAGGGAGTGTGACTGTGGGATAGCAGGTATAGTAGGGAGAGATGGTGCCTATAGTAACAGTGGATAATAGTCTCTGGGAAGGGAGTGTGACTGTGGGATAGCAGGTATAGTAGGGAGAGATGGTGCCTATAGTAACAGTGGGATAATAGTCTCTGGGAAGGGAGTGTGACTGTGGGATAGCAGGTATAGTAGGGAGAGATGGTGCCTATAGTAACAGTGGGATAATAGTCTCTGGGAAGGGGGTGTGACTGTGGGATAGCAGGTATAGTAGGGAGAGATGGTGCCTATAGTAACAGTGGATAATAGTCTCTGGGAAGGGAGTGTGACTGTGGGATAGCAGGTATAGTAGGGAGAGGTGGTGTCTATTGTAACAGTGGGACAATAGTCTCTGGGAAGGGAGTGTGTGACTGTGGGATAGCAGGTATAGTAGGGAGAGATTGTGCCTATAGTAACAGCGGGGTAATAGTCTCTGGGAAGGGAGCGTGACTGTGGGATAGCAGGTATAGTAGGGAGAGATGGTGTCTATAGTAACAGTGGGATAATAGTCTCTGGGAAGGGAGTGTGACTGTGGGATAGCAGGTATAGTAGGGAGAGATTGTGCCTATAGTAACAGTGGGGTAATAGTCTCTGGGAAGGGAGTGTGACTGTGGGATAGCAGGTATAGTAGGGAGAGATGGTGCCTATAGTAACAGTGGATAATAGTCTCTGGGAAGGGAGTGTGACTGTGGGATAGCAGGTATAGTAGGGAGAGATGGTGCCTATAGTAACAGTGGGATAATAGTCTCTGGGAAGGGAGTGTGACTGTGGGATAGCAGGTATAGTAGGGAGAGATGGTGCCTATAGTAACAGTGGATAATAGTCTCTGGGAAGGGAGTGTGACTGTGGGATAACAGGTATAGTAGGGAGAGGTGGTGCCTATAGTAACAGTGATGCTTTGGACTTTTAGCTGCTATTGAAGTAAAAGACATGCCATGGTCAGTGCCCCTAACAACCACATATCCATTACATTCACAAATAAATAAAGAAATTCCATTGAGGAAAGCTACTTGGATTCTACTGTGACTTTAAATGAAACCTTTAATCTTGCTTGGGCAGGACAGTAGGTGTTTATCTTCTGTAACATTTTACATTTTTGCGGTAATTTTTTATTTTTATTTTCCCTGGAAAAAAATGTTGTTCTTGCAGATTTTCCCAATTCCCCATGTCCCTGTTGGTGGAAACTCCACATCTGCAGCTGTCGCAGAGAGAGCGTTTTGGCTTCCAAGTTTCCACAATCTATTAACAGCGGTGCTTCCAACGTGAGGAGGAAATGAGAAAAAAACCATTAAAAAGGTTTCGTCTCCATAGTCTGTGCCCACCCTGTGCTCCCGCCGGCCAACTTGGCTCTGGCATCTCTAGAGAGGTGCATTCTGGGAAATCCCTGGCTCGTGGCGTGCCATGTTACTATGAACGTCGATGTTACGTTTCATATCTTTTTCCAAGGAATCCGGTTATGAGCCAAGAACTAAATGTATATTGTCATGACGGCTGCTGTGTAAATCATTCGCTTGTGCGTTTTATACTGGCTGGGAGGTTTGTGCCCAGGGCTTGGCCTTGGCACATCATTGTACTACAGGTATGGGATCCGTTATCTGGAAAGTTCCAAATTATGAAATTAACATCTCCCATAGACTCTCTTTATAATCAAATAATCCAAATTTTTAAAAATGATTTCCTTTTTCTCTGTAATAATAAAACAGAAGCTTGTACTTGATCCCAACTAAGATATAATTAATCCCTATTGGAGGCAAATCCAGTGTAATGGGTTTATTTAATGTTTACATGATTTTCTAATAGACTTAAAAGTTATGAAGATCCAAATTAAGACAAGATCTGTTATCCAGAAACCCCCAGTTCCCAAGCATTCTGGATACCAGATCTCATACCTGTACCACTTTATTGTACCTGGTAATATGTGTGTGATACACAGGAGCACAGGAGGAGAAGTACAGTACAGTAATTATAGAGGCAGCAGACCTCTGGTCATCAAGGGCCCACAGAAAGAGGGGGCTTGGCATTAAAGGGGTGTTCACCTTTGAGTTATTTTTTTTGTATGATGTAGAGAGTTATATTCTCAGACAATTTGCAATTGGTTTTCATTTGTTATCAGCAGCTCACCAATTTGCAATTTCAGCAATCTGGTTACTAGGGTGCAAATCGCGCTAGCAACCAGTGTCGGACAGGGACACCAGGGGCCTACCTAAAAACCTTAGACCAGGGGCCCACCCAAAAAACCTTAGACCAGGAGCCCACCCAAAAACCTTAGACCATGGGCCCACCCAAAAAACCTTAGACCAGGGGGCCCACCCAAAAAACCTTAGACCAGGGGCCCACCCAAAAAACCTTAGACCAGGGGCCCACCCAAAAAACCTTAGAACAGGGGGCCCACCCAAAAAACCTTAGACCAGGGGCCCACCCAAAAAACCTTAGACCAGGGGCCCACCCAAAAAACCTTAGAACAGGGGCCCACCCAAAAACCTTAGACCAGGGGCCCACCCAAATACCTTAGACCAGGGGCCCACTCTCAGTACTATTATACTTCTCTCCTCATTCAACCTCGATTCTCCTAGTCTCTTTTCTTTACATATTATAATCTATTTTTCCTTCTATATAGTCTCTTTGTTCTCAAAGAAACAGGGAATGGCCATGAAATAGGCCGAATGTTTAGCAGCATGAGGGCCACTGACACCTTGACCCACCGGGAGTTTTCCTGGTATCCCGGTGGGCCAGTCCAACGCTGCTAGCAACCATGTATTGATTCAGTGTCGGACTGGCCCACTGGGATATCAGGAAAATTCCAAGTGGGCCCAGATCTCAGTGGGCCTCTTGCTTCTAATAATTTGTTCTATTTCATGGTCATTCCCTATTTCTTTATGGGGAAAAAAGAGGCTCAATAATGGAAGAATAGAGTATAGTAAGTAGATATAAAAGACTAGAATAAAGAGGTTAGGATAGGAGGAATAATAGTTTGGAAAGTCGGCTCAGGGCCTAAGGTTTTTTTGTGGGCCCCTGATACCCCAGTCCGGCAACACTGCATTGATTGGAATAAGAGACTGGAATATGAATAGGAGAGGCCTGAACAGAAAGATGAGTAATAAAAAGTAGCAGTAACAATACATTTATAGATTTACAGAGCATTTGTTTTTTAGATGGGGTCAGCGACCGCCATTTGAAAGCTGAAAAAAAGTCAGAAGAGGGAGGCAAATATTTATTAAACTATAAATAACGAAGACCGACTGAAAAGTTGCTTAGATTTGGCCGTTGTATATAAGAGACTAAAAGTTATTAACCTTAGAGTCTTGTGTCTACAATGATTTGAAGTAGTACAGTAGACCTGTTATCCAGAATGCTCTGGACCTGGTGCTTCCTGATAAGGGATCTTTCTGCGACTTGGATCTTCATACCTTAAAGTTAACTTTTAGTATGTTATAGAATGGCTTATTTTAAGTAACTTTTCAATTGGTCTTCATTATTTTATTTTTTTTATAGTTTTTGAATTATTTGCCTCGTCCTTCATACTTTATCCAAGCTTTCAAATGGGGGTCACGGACCCCATCTAAAAACAAATGCTCTGTAAGGCTACAAATCTATTGTTATCCTACTTTTTATTCTTTAGGGACCCTCCCCTATTCATATTCCAGTCTCTTATTCAAATCTGTGCATGGTTGCTAGGGTAATTTGGACCTTGGCAACCCGATTGCTGAAACAGCAAACTGGAGAGCTGCTGAATACCCTGTGCTTCCGCCTGTCAATTTGGCTCTGGCATCTCTAAAGAGGTGCATTCTGGGAAATATATGGCTTGTAGCGTGCCATGTTCCTATGAATGTCGTGGTTACGTTTCATATCTTTTTCCATTTTTGCTCTTATTTAAATGAATGCATGGTTGCTAGGGTAATTAGAGACCTTGGCAACCAGATTGCTGAAACAGCAAACTGGAGAGCTGCTTAATAAAAAGCTAAATAACTTAAAAACACAAATAATAAAAAATTAAAACCAATTGCAAATTGTCTGTAAATATCAATCTCTACATCATACTAAAAATTAATTTAAAGGTAAACAACGCCTTTAAGTCTACTAGAAAATCATTTAAAGGGATACTGTCATGGGAAAAAATGTTTTTTTCAAAATTAACCAGTTAATAGTGCTGCTCCAGCAGAATTCTGCACTGAAATCCATTTCTCAAAAGACCAAACAGATTTTTGTTATATTCAGTTTTGAAATCTGACATGGGGCTAGACATATTGTCAATTTCCCAGCTGCCCCTGGTCATGTGACTTGTGCCTGCACTTTAGGAGAGAAATGCTTTCTGGCAGGCTGCTGTTTTTCCTTCTCAATGTAACTGAATGTGTCTCAGTGGGACATGGGTTTTTACTATTGAGTGTTGTTCTTAGATCTACCAGACAGCTGTTATCTTGTGTTAGGGAGCTGTTATCTGGTTACCTTCCCATTGTTCTTTTGTTTGGCTGCTGGGGGGAAAAAGGGAGGGGGTGATAATCACTCCAACTTGCAGTACAGCAGTAAAGAGTGATTGAAGTTTATCAGAGCACATGACTTGGGGCAGCACTATTAACTGATTTTGAAAAAAAAATGTTTTCCCATGACAGTATCCCTTAGGGCTAGTCCACACGGGGAGATAGCCACGCGTTTGCGGTCGCGGCGACAAATGCCTGGCGAGGCATTTTCAGGCGACTGTTGAAAAGCGCATCGCCTCGTGTGGTTAGCACAGGCGTTTTTACATAGGCGCCCATACAAAACTGTCGCCTGCGCCGGTCGCGGCGACTGGCGCGGCGCTTTGTCGCCGCGACCGCAAACGCGTGGCTATCTCCCCGTGTGGAATAGCCCTTAAACATTAAATTAACCCAGTATAACAGTTTTGCTTCCAGTAAGGTTCAATTATACAAGTATGGGATCCCTTGTCCAGAAACCCATTTTCCAGTACATTCCAAATTCCCATAAGACAACATTTTAAGCAAATAATTCCAGTTTAAAAAAACAGATTTTCCTTTTCTCTGTAATAATAAAGTATTAATGTGTACTTGATCCCAACTAAGATATAATTAATCCTTAATGGAAGCAAAACAATCCTATTGGGGTTATTTAATGTTTATATGGTTTTCTAGTAGATTTAAGGGATGGAGATCCAAATTATGGAAATACCCCTTATCATTATCTGGAAAACCCCAGGTCCAAAGCATTTTGTATTACAGGTCCCATACCTGCATCTTAGTTTGAATCAAGTACAAGGTACTGTTTTATTATTACAGTGGAAAAAAGTAAATTTTTTACAATTTTGGATTATTTGGTTAAAATGCAGTCTATGGGAGATGATCTTCCCGTTATTTGGAACTTTCTGGATAATGGGTTTCCGAATAACGGAACCCATACCTGTATCAGCAGATTTGTAAGCATATCCATCGCTGTGACTCATTGACAATGTAGTCATTGCTGCTCCAGGTCTGTTTTACATCTGGCTTTCGGCTACATTGGTTCAGGAGTCAGAACCAGCAGGGCAGAAAATAAGAGACTGATGCTGCGTTCAGTAGCATTTACAATTTCAAGATAATAAGAGGCTGTTATTTTTTTTTGAAACCCACAAAACTCAGTGGAGCTTATTGGGGTGCAGACAAAGCAGAGGAAGCAATCTGTAGGATAATCATTTAATGGTGTTCAGTGGCCGGGACTCTCTCACTACAAGTCATTCCGTTCCTCCCTCGTAGCCGTGCCACAAACGGCCTAAATCTCTTACTCTGGATTATTGCGTTAATTAAAGATCATGGATCATCCTGGGAGGATTAAAGCTTGAACTCAAAGCAAACGGATCCAATGCTATTTGTGCTCAGTGCGGCCAGTGGGAGTTCTGAGCACATGATATTGTGGCTCAGGACACTTTGTATCCGGGCTCTGTGCTGAGCAGGAACCTGCAGGATTGTTATTCACTTCATTTTAAATAAATGTTCCTTAGTGCCTTGTAGCTCCCTAGCTGTGTTGTGTTAGCCATAAGCAGATATGGGAGCATACTGTAGCTAGATTACAGAGATCATACCTTCCAGGCATATTTACATTTATACATTCTTATTTGTGTTGTATATATTTTCCGATCCCCTTACCCAGGGGTGATTCTGAGCCTGCTGTCATGTGAGCTAGCCGACCCCTTGTCACTCCCTGACGCTTAATCTCCTCCCTCTCACCTCTTGCACTTACCTTGCCTTATGGCAGAACTACTGCTGGAGGGTCGGACTGGAGCCTTGGGGGCCCACCGGGGCCCGCAAACGAAGGGCCATCCTGGCATTCCCCTCTCGACCTCCAATTCTGGGCCTGGTCTAGGCCACCCGGGGCCCACTGGGTTTTTTCCCGGTGTCCTGTTGGTCCAATCTGACCCTGATTGGGCCACAAGTACATGGTCCTATCAGCTTCTGTAAAAAAGTGTTCTGTTATGGAAGGTGAAGTTCGGGAAGGGTGTGTATATGTGTGTGTATATGTATATATATATATATATATATATATAATACACAAAAAGCTATGAATATCTTGTAAATTGTATCCTCATAAACGGTGAGTTCTGATGTCATCAGTAGTGATGTCATTTCTGTCACATGACTCACTGAAACGTCTGTATTATAATAAATAAAGTACCCCCAGTTGCAAAATATGAGGATATTAGAAGTTACCTTGGAGTTCCACCTTCGGCCTCGTGTTTTTATATGGTCATGAAACGTCTCGGTAACTTATAATATCCTTATAATTTACAAGAGGGGGTACTTTATTCACTATATATAACACACACACGCTCACTCACACACTCTCTCTCTCTCTCTTACTTGGTGGGTCCTCAAAAATCCTAAAATCCATGACTCACCGAAACGTGTGCATTATAAAAATAAATGTACCCCCTGTTGTAAAATATAAGGATATTAGAAATCACCTCTGAGTTCCACGAACTATATAAAAGCACTCAGATTGGGGCCTCCTGCTTTTTATATGGTCGTGGAACTCCTCTCAGATTTTCTATTATCCTTATAATACACAAAAGCCAATGAATATCCTGTAAATTATATCCTTCTAAATGGCTCTTAGTGATGTCATCAGTTATAAACGGAGTTTAGTGAGATCATTTTTGTCACATGACTCACTAAAACTTGTGTATTATAATAAAAATATGAGGATATTAGAAGAAACCTCGGAGTTTCACCACAAGATCTCATGCTTTTATATGGTGATGGAACTCCTCATGACTCCTCGTGACTCCTCGTAATATCCTTATATTTTATAATAGGGGGTACTTTATACACTATATATATTTCTCAATAGGGGTTACATGATTCACTATATCATTTCTCCACCAAACCTGTACTGAATCTGTGGGGAATTGAGAATGTGCTTGGTTTGCCTTTGATTCATTCTCCCTTAGTGGCATATATTTATATGCAGATTATACTCTTATTATTTATAGAAAGCATTATGGCAGCTCCCTCTCCAAGTTTTAATTGGACTTATGCTGGCAATCGCCCAGTAAACTCTAGCGTTGTGAACTTTGCATTTTGCACTTGAAATGAGCGTGAAATGGGTTTCCATTTGGAAGCTGGGCAGGGCAGTACTGTTTAGAAGTAATATCCTTAGAACGGCTGCTTCCTGTTTTGTTCTCATTTATCACAATATGGAAACAACACGCAGCAGTGTTTAGAGCAGCAGCGGTTACGGAGAAGCCTCTGTTATTTCTTGGGTTTATTCTCTGTAATTCTTGTATAAACTTGTAGCTGAAATATTGCTTTCCCTGTTTACAGTGGGAGACACTTAAAGGGGTGGTTCACCTTCAGGTTAACTTTTAGTATGTTACAGAATGTCTAAGAAACTTTTCAGTTATTTTTTTTATTTTTTTATACTTTTTGAATTATTTCGTCTGACTCGTTCTAGCTTTCAAATAGGGGGTCACTGACACCATCTTAAAAAAACAAATGCTCTGTAAGGCTACAAATGTATTGTTATTGCTACTTTTTATTACTCATCTTTTTATTTAGGCTTCTCCTATTCATATAACACTCTTATTTAAATCAGTACATGGTTGCTAGGGTAATTTGGACCCTGGCAACCAGACTGCCGAAATTGCAAACAGGAGAGCCACTGAATAAAAGCTAAATAACTAAAAAAAAACACAAATAATAAAAATGAAAAACAATTGCAAATAGTCTCAGAATATCACTCTCTACATCATACTAAAAGTTAACTCAAAGGTCAATAACCCTTTAATATATTTATAAAGTTGGTGGCAAGATTCTTCATTCACTGGGTTTAGCTTCCATTAAACTGACAGTACAGTGTGTACATATGGGTCGGAGCTGTCACTTGGGCGGGTGCTGCCATACTGCTGGCCTTGGTTGATGTTTAGAGTTCTCAGCAGGGTGCTATCTGCAGGGGTGACTGGTGTGGACAGGGTCGCCATTAGAAATCACGGGGCCCCAAACAACAACATTTTTAAAAAACCCGCAACCCACATACTTACCCACTTGGTCCCGTTACCTGACCTGCAAGTACCTTATCCGCAACCTGATCCACGACCCGCTGACTATCAAGAAACAGGAAGTGCTATTGTAAACAGAAAATGACATCATTAGAAGTCGGCGTGAAAAGAAAAAAGGCGTAAAACAGGAAGTGCTCAGAAAAAAAGGAGTAAAACTCGATATTGCGAACCGACCCGCAAACCCGGAGAACCGCCGACCAGCGTCTACAACCCTCAGAGTACTGCAGGTTTTTGCGGGTAATCTATGATGGTCAGCAATCGGTCATCATCTGGGTTTAATTTGAAGGTGTTGAACCTTTTTCAACCTGACCTAACTATGTATAATTTTTTTCTGTTTTTTTTTTTTTTTTTTAAAAAAAAGTTAATTTTATTGTTTGTTCGGGAGCTATCAGGCTTGGTGTTTTAACATTTACCTGGTTGCTAGGGCTTAATTAGGAAAACCTGTTCAGAAAAGGGGCAGCTATGATTTTGTGTGAAAAATCTATTAAATGGTGAACTTTTACATTAATATTGACTTTTTCATGATTAATTCAGCAAAGCCTCGTTTTCCATATTTTCTTGTGTTCTGGTCCAGTTGGCGCCTTGCTCCATAAACAATAACGGGTCACATTTTGTATATATCCCTTGCTGTTTATTTGCCATAAGAATAACTCCTGGTGTGTGATGCCGCTGATCATTAAGGGCAATAGAAATACAAACAGGGTGACCATAAATGATACAAACCTTTATATTCCTTTGCTCTTTGGCTTGTAACAGTCGGTAGGAATTTATATGAACTGATCACAGAGGTCACTTCCAGCAGAAGGCAAGGGGCAGGGCAGTTCATGGGGTGGAGCTTGTGCAGATCAGGGGCTGGAATGGGTGGATCAGGGGCGTGGCCAGGTGGGTGTATGGCGCCCCACGGTTTCTCATAACAACCTTTGGAAAAGTTCTGATTGGTGGCTACAGGAAAAGAATGAAGGAAACGATTTGATTGGCTGTTCCGGGAGGATGAACGCAAATGTTTGCTGCTGCTACTGTCAATTACTAAACCTTGCTCATGTGCCCAATAGACTCATCTATCAGAGTTTGAATGAGTGTGGGAGTAACATTACAATTGTAAAATTCATTCTGTCCCTTCTGCGGTTCCCTGCCTGTCTGTGACCTTTGAGTGCGGCCATTGCAAACCCAGAGGCTGTTATATGAGAAGAGGAAACAAACTGCCTCCCCAGGCAAATTGTGGAGATTATGACATAAGGTTCCTGCTTCCATAGCAACTGCTGCCGAGTACTTCCATATGCACATTTCCCTAGCCCAGGGAAAGTCTGTTTATTCCTCTTCTGCCCTTGCTTTCAGGCTGGACACCACACAGCTGTTACTCTTACCACTCTGTAACCCTTTCCATGCCAGAGGGGGTACTAACAAGCACTGCTTTCCCTTAGAACAATGGAGAGAGACTGAAATGACCCTTAGCTGTCTGTCTTTTCTTTTTATACCAATGAGCTGATATAGAGATATAGTGTATCAGTCTACTAGAGCTACCAGCATGCCACTTAAAGGAGAAGGAAAGCTACAGAGGCATTTCATTGCCATTAGTTTAGCTGCAAAAGTGCAAGCTAGAATGCTATATTTATTCTGTAGAATGTTTTACTATACCCGAGTAAAAAGCTTTAAAAGCTCTCTGTTTGTTTAGGATAGCAGCTGCCATATTAGCTTGGTGTGACATCACTTCCTGCCTGAGTCTCTCCCTGCTCACTTACAGCTCTGGCCTTACAGCAGAGATGGAGAGGGAGAGGAGCAAACTGAGCATGCTCAAGCCCTCGCCCTGGAGGTTTAAGCTGAAAACAGGAAGTCTGAATACAGAAGCCCATGAGTACACAATAGAAGGAAAGAAATGCCGTGTTTCTTTTGACAGAGGACTCAGAGCAGCATTACTTTGAGGGTTTACTGGTGTATTTATATAGACCTTTCTGATAAAGCTTACTTAGTTTTAACCTTTCCTTCTGCTTTAATGGCATCAAAGGGCCTACTAACAGCGGGAGGGCATCATTCTACAAATCTCTGTTTAAGTTATCTTTTAGTATGTTATAGTATGGCTAATACTAAGCAACTTTTCAATTGGCCTTCATTATTTTTTTTTTTATATCGTTTTTCAAGTATTCGACTTCTTCTTCTAACTCTTTGCAGCTTTCAGACGTGGGGTCACTGATCCCATCTAAAAACAAATCCTCTGCAAGGCTGCAAATGTATTGTTATTGCTGCTTTTTATTACTCCTATTTCTATCATATTCAAATCTGTGCATGGTTGCTAGGGTCATTTACAGCAACTGCTGAAAATGCAAATTGGACGGCTGAATAAAAAGCTAAATAACTCAAAAATCACAATTAATAAATAATGAAAACCAACTGCAAATTGTCTCAGAATATCACTCTCTACAATACATCATACTTAAAGTTAATTTAAAGGTGAACAGCCCCTTTAAATTGCTGCTAGATAATGACACGCCACCCCAGAAATGTCAGATATTCCCGGCTATGTAGTTTAGATGACGGAGCCGCAGTTCTCCTTTCCTCCAGCTACAGGCGCCCTGTTTAGAGATGCGGAAATGTTTCATTGATTGTTATTGCTTTGTCTCTGTGCTTTCAGTCATGCTAGGGTCTATCCTTATTAACTATAACCGAGACTCCCCTAAAACTGTCAGTTTGTTTGCATGAATCATGAGCAGTTAATTGATTGGTTGCTATAGTTTTGTGAATTCTACATCAGGAGCCAGTTAACCCACCTGTATGTTTTTGATGACAGGACTGGCACAGCACCCTAAGGTGCCAACTATCTTCATGTATCTTGTATGGCTTTTGACCCGCACATCAAGGGTTTTAAATGAGATATCATGGCCATGCCCTAGTTATTATATAGGCTTGCTCACGTAACCTACTGTGTACAGAATGAGGTTTAATTGATGTTGTCATGTGCAGTATTGGAAATCAGACTGGAATATAGATAAGGGCAAGTCTGCTGCTTCTTCTATTTAAAATCTACTATACTGGCGCTGTAGGCCTCTCCCGTAGCAACCCTGGGGTGTACCAGACCATCCGAACCTGCTGCTTTATTCTCACTATATTCTGGAAAGAAATGGTTTCTCGTTAGAGATTTATTTGTTAGATTTAAAGGGGAACTTTGTTTAGAATACGGGGGAACACCACCCAAAATAATGAAAGTACAGGTATGGGACCTGTTCTCCGGAATGTTCGGGAACTGGGGGTTTTCCGGATAATGGATCTTTCCTTAATTTGGATCTGCATACCTTAAGTCTACTAGAAAATCATGTAAACATTAAATAAATCCAATAGGCTGGTTTTGCTTCCAATAAGGATTAATTATGTCTAAGTTGTGGTCAAGTACAAGCTACTGTTTTAATTTATTATTATAGAGAAAAAGAAATAATTTTTAAAAATTTGGATAAAATGGAGTCTAAAGCTGGCCATAGACGCAAAGATCCGATCGTACGAATCAACGTACGATCGGACTTTCCCATCTCCCGACCCTCCACTAACCATTCAGATCAAAGTCTTTACCATTCCGATCAAATAAGAACAGATCACCCAATGTTCTGCCCCTGACAGCAATCGTACTATACTTATGTCTGACAAAGCTGGTGACAGTCTCCCTCTGAAAATTGTACGGTCGGCAATACACGCAGAGATATTATCAGCAGGCGACAGAAATTTTCTAACCTGTCCGATCGACCAAACGACCGATCTCCAACGGACGAAAAATGTCGGGACTCTCCACACATGGTCCGAAAATCGTACGAATCCACGATTCGTACGATCGGATCTTTGCGTCTATGGCCAGCTTAAGGGAGACATCCATTCTGTAATTTGGAGCTTTCTGGATATCAGGTTTCCAGATAACAGAACTGACTTTTTCTACATTGTTTAAAGGAGTGGTTCACCTTTAAGGCAACTTTTAGTATGTTATAAAATTACCAACTTTTCAATTGGTTTTCATTATTTATTTTTTATAGTTTTAATAGTTATTTGCCTTTTTCTTCTGACCCTTTGCAGCTTTCAAATGGGGGTCACTGACTCCCTTCTAAAAAGCAAATGCTCTGAGGGTACAAATGTATAGTTATTGTTACTTTTTATTCCTGATCTTTCTATTCAGCTCCTCTCCTATTCATATTCCAGTCTCTTGTTCAAATCAGTGTGTGGTTGCTAGGGGGATTTGCACCCTAGCAACCAGATTGCTTAAAATGCAACTTGAAGAGCTGCTGAATGACTAAAGCTATTATAAGAGTGATAAGAGCGTTCCTGCTAAACCCAATTTGTCAACCACATCATGTGTCTGAATATCTTGCTAGACGTTGTTCCGCTTCAGCCATAGATAAAACAGGAAGGAAGTGCACAGGGGTCTCCTACAAATGCTCATGTCTGCCCATGGGGTACATTAGGGTCGCCATCTGTTCAGTTGTGACCCAAACAGTTCGGTTTTTGTAAGGCCTGTTCGGGTCTCAAATTCTGTTTGGCTTTTAGCCTTATGAAACCCTAACAATAATCTGGCCAATATATGAAAACCAATTAAATACAAAGATACTCGCCTTGACGTGGCTTAATTATTATCAGGCGCAGTTCACTTCTTTTGTTATTACAGAAACAGAAATAAGCAAATCAATCAAAAACAAGAAATAGTTTTTCTAAATGAGCATTGCTGTATTTCAAAGCTTTCTGGATAACTGATTTCTGTATAATAGATCCCATACCTGTAGTTATTATTGGTCTTATTTATCAGGCAGAATAGATGTAGGGTTTCCAGCCGTGTGGGTTTCAAGTGGACATCTCAGTTTGTCAAAGGGCTGTTCGTTCAAAACTTTCTGTTCCATTTAAAACATTGAGAAAACTGGACAGAAATCCAGCCAGTTGCATATAAGTTATGTAATAACCAGGGCCAGCCTTAGGCCTATTGGACCAATTGGGCCCAATAGGGCCCGCACCTCTGGGGGCCCCGCACCTCAGGGCAGCACAGATAATATTTCCCTCAGCACATGATGCTGCCTGGTCTGCCCCCAACTTTGAGAGTCCAGCCCATCCCCAAATCCATAGGTCCAGCCAACCCCCAACTCTGATAAGCCAGCCTATCCCCCAACTCCATAGGTCTAGCCTGCCCCCAACTCCATAGGTCTTGCCTGCGCCCAACTCTCATAGGCCCAGCTTTCCTCCAACCTTGATAGGCCCTGCCTGCCCCCAATCCAACCAAGCCTGCTCCCAAGCTGAATCGGCCCAGCCTGCCCCAAACGAATTGGCCCAGTCCACTCTCCTATTTCCTCCCTCTCTCTCTTACCCTGTGTGCCCCTATTATGTGCCCCCTATTTCATCCCTCTCACTCTCTTACCTTGTCTGCCCCTTTCCTTTCTATTTTGTGCCTGTATGCCCCTATTTTCCTAAATACTTGGTGTGTCAGTAGCCAGCAACACTTTGTCTAGGGGCCCCGCCAACATGGTCCCAATTGGGCCCCACATTTGATAGGATCAGCCCTGGTAATAACCCTGACCCGGCATCATAACTCCATGACTTCATCTCTGATGTCATCATGCTCACCCGAACATCACTGCTCCACCCCCAATGCTATCTGCCCCGCCCCCTTTGTCCGGGTTTAGCCACTCGCAACCCTAGGGTACATAAAGGCTCATTGTTGAAATTTGTTCTTGCTTAGGCCAAATTAGTTGAAAAGTCTGGGATTTAAACTGCTTTAACAGTGCTATGCAATATGTTGGCGCTATATAAATACATGTTAAAAATAATAATAATAATAATAATATCTTGTCGCCAGTCTGACCATAGCAGCAAAGCAATTTTGGAAAGGCTTCTTGATGATGAAAGTGTAATGGGGCCAGTCCCAAATTGACCGATTATGCCATCGGAAGGGTGAGGCATGACACCATTGTGCCCCAGGAGGCCCGGACTGGCAATCTGTGGGTTCTGGCAAATGCCAGAGGGGCTGCTATAAGGTCCCATAGAAAGTCAGTATTTAGTGGGCTGGTGGGGGCTGATTGGACCTCTGTGTACCTGAAATGACAGGGCCTATTTTAATTCTCAGTCCGAACCTGTGCCCCAGAGAATCTACCTCTGTGTGTGTGTAGCCCTGTGGGAGTGAAGCAAGAGGGTTGGTGCAGTTGCAGGGGGTTAGGGATTGTGTTATTAGTGTGTCTCAGCAGCTTATCTTCAGTATCACAGAAATATGATCATTGTGGCTTTCTATTCTGCTTTCTGGCATAGACACAGGAAGTTACAGTGAAAGAGAGTGCGTAAGAACTGCAATGGGGTCCCAGGAATCTTCATGGGGGGAGAAAAAAGGAAGCTGCGTTGTTGTAGAGAGTGATATTCTGAGACAATCTGTAATTGAACTTCGTTTTTTATTTGTGGTTTTTTTTTTTTAGTTATTTAGCTTTTTATTCAGCAGCTCTGCAGTTTGCAGTTTCTGGTTGCTAGGATGCAAATTACCCTAGCAACCATGCACTGATTTGAATAAGAGACTGGAATATGAATAGGAGAGGCCTGAATAGAAAGGTGAGCAATAGAAAGTAGCAGTAACAAATGTAGGGATGCAAAGTATCCACTATTTTGGATTCGGCTGAACCCCCAAATCCTTCGCGAAAGATTTGGTGGAATACCAAAACGAATCCTAATTTGCATATGCAAATCTGGGGTGGGAAATAGAAAATATTTTTTACTTCCTTGTTTTGTGACAAAAAGTCATGCAATTTCCCTCCCCACCCCTAATTTGCATATGCAAATTAGGATTCAGATTCTGTTCAGCCAGGCAGAAGGATTTGGTGCTTCCCTTGTAACAATGCATTTGTAGCCTTACAAAGCATTTGCTTTTTAGATGGGGTCAGTGACCCCCCATTTGAAAGCTGGAATGAGTCAGAAGAAAAAGGCAAATAATTCAAAGCTGTAAAAAATAGAAAAAATGAAGGCCAATTGAAAAGGCAGTTTTGAAGGTAGTTATTTATTGAGTGATTACATGGTATATAAAAGTTTTTAAACTGTTGATAGTGTTGATTCACAACTCCCAAGCAAAGGCTGCCAAGGGATGCTGGGAGTTAGATTTAAACACAAGCTAGAGCCCTGCAGATTGAACACCCCACAATGTGTACTGTTGACAAAGAATATTTCTCCTCCCTAGTCATAGCTACATAAGGAATCCTCATGCTGCAGGGCTGATTAGTAGGGATGGGCGAGTTTTTTTGCCTTGTTTCGCCGCGGAAATGACGACCCATAGACTTGTCAAAAAAAAAATGTTTTTCCGCCCATAGACTTTAATGGTTGTCGCTGAAATTTCACTGGCGGCGAATTTTTGGCGAAACGAAATGGGACAAATTCTCCCATCCCTACTGATTATTAATAAGCATAAACGAATGGCAAAGACTGTTCTGATTTCCAAGTAGCCATCGAATCTGATTACTGATGGGAATAGGCATGTCATGTGGGACCCATATTAAAGGGGTGAGAAGGCTACCCACTGCAAAAGGGGTCCATGTACTGTAGGTCCTTTAATCCAGTGTAATTCATTTCTTCCCTAAAGTTTTATCCAGGATTCGGTTCGGGATTTGGCCTTTTTTAGCAGGATTCGGCCGAACCGAATCCTAATTTGGGGCGGGGAGGGAAAGCGCATGACTTTTTGTCACAAAACTAGGAAGTCAAATTCCCCCCCCTTCCAAACACTAATTTGCATATGCTAATTAGGATTTGGATTCGGTTTGGTATTCACCCAAATCTTTTGCGAAGGATTCGGGGGTTCGGCCGAATCCAAAATAGTGGATACGGTGCATCCCTAGTTTTGGTGATTAATTGACAAACAGCAATTGTACGAAAGTGGTGTCCGACATATAATAGTGATAATCACTAGTGATGAGCGAATCTGTCTTATTTTGCTTTGGCAAAAAAATTGCGCACCTGTTTAAAAAATTTGCGTAATGGTGAAAAATTCACTAAACGCATTGAAGTCAAGAGGCAACAACATTTTTTACCTGTGACAATTTTTTCGATCACTTCTTTTTTTTCCTAACTCCAAATGCATTAAAGTAAATAGGGTTTTTTTTTTATTATGGCGACTTTTATCCATGCCTGGCAAAACAATTCGCTCATCACTAACAATCACCCACTAATATCATCAGATAAGCAACACGTGCAAAGATTTTATTGTTGGCTGAAATATTGTAACCTGTCCGATCAGCTAAATGACCAATAACCATGGTACGAAAAATGTTGGAATGATTATTCTTAGTCCACACCCGTTCTGAAAATCTACAAAAGTGTGTAGATTAAGAATAATCTATATATATTTTCTATATACTGTATTTGCATCTATGGCCAGTTTACATGTCCAATGGAACCCTTCATGAGATCGGAGAAATCTTGTCCCTACGTGGGCAGATTCTCAAATATCACTGATCAGTCTGCAGTCTAATAGAGAAGCCTGTGTGTTTATTACATTCATTTTCACAGAGATGTGATATGCCCATCTTCCCCCTACATATTTATGTAACACGGCCGTGCAGGGGATGTCACAGGATGTATCGCTTTAAGAGAAGAGTGCTAAATGCAGAGGCTGCGGTTTTCTCAGGAAGAGCTTTCATGCGGCTTCTCTCTGATCTCTCTTAGATCACAGAACATGCACTGGAGCAGTGAGTGGTTCCCACAACTTTCAGGCCAGGACACTCAAATCCTGCTCATCATTATCTCATATAAACTGACCCTCTCAGTGACAACGGATGGTGTTACTCTAACACATATTTGTTCTCCGGATGAGACCTTTTTCTCAGGGGTAAAGCCCTCGCAACGGTTTTGGAGGTAGGGTGTAGTGGAACTGTAATAAAATGCTGTGCACAATAATTGGGCACCAGTGGTTCTTTAAGAGCACAGATGATCGCATATATTCACAAGCACCAATGATCAGCTTAGTCCCTGCAGGCATGGGACTGTACACAGCAGCAGGGAATCTCTACATCCCTAAATCTGTACTCTTAAGGTGGCCATACATGGAGAGATCCGCTCGTTTGGCGATGTCGCCAAACGAGCGGATCTCCCTCCGATATGCCCACCTTGAGGTGGGCAATATCGGGCTGATCCGATCGTGGGCCCTAGGGCCCAACGATCGGATCCTAACGATGCCCAAACGGGCGGTCGGATCGCGGGACCGCATCAACGAATAGATGCGGCCGCGATCCGACGGGATTTTCTGTCCCATCCGATCGAGATCTGGCCGACTTTCGGCCAGATCTCGATCGGTGAAGCCCGTCGCGGGGCCCCATACACGGGCCAATAAGCTGCCGACACGGTCTGTCGGCAGCTTTTATCGGCCCGTGTATGGCCACCTTTAGTCTCAATTTTTGGGCAATTAGTACCCGGGATCTTAATCCCTTGTCAGAGCCTGAGGCCACTCAACTAAATAACCTCTCACTCCTAGAGTGACCTATAACAGAGTATAGTTTATCCTTATGTACCTAGGTTCCACTACCCATTCCCTCCATGCCTGCTTGGTAAAGACTGAAACAATGGACCCTGAGCACATGGTTACCCAGACCTTTATACTGTAGCACAGTGCCATCTCCTGCACACTGTGAGAACACCAAGGGGCATAGCTTAAAGGGCACTTGTTGGGTAAAAATGTTATCCCCAACCAAAGGTGTGGGTTAATAGAGCCCGCATTCCCAGTTGGGGATAATAGTTTTTTTTTAAATGCCAGCGCTAGGCTACCCACACCAGGAGGGAGCTCCCGGTGCAAGCAGCCATGTCCGGTCACTCGCATTCGCATAATGCACATGTGACGTCACACTCATGCGCATAATTACCAATTCGGAGCAGCCTTTCATTATGCGCATGCTAGTGACAGGAAGTGGCTGCTCGCACCGGGAGCTCCCTCCTGGTGTGGGTAACCTAGCGCTGGCAGGGGGCATTTCCTTTTCTGGAAAATCCCAGGTCTTGAGCATTCTGGTTGATAGATGTGATATCTGTATATATATGAATAAAAAAGGCACACTATAGGGCCAACCTTTGGACACCTGTGACTATATCCAGCCTCCAGCCTTCCAGATGATACGGAACTACAGTGATATATAAGTTAGTGCAGTCTTCGGGGGAATAAGATTTATTGCCGAAAAACCCTATGCACTAGGAAGTGGGTTTCCTGCTCCTTATGGGAACTCTTTACCCACGGGTCGTGCAAGTTCGGGCTGACCTTGCACACTTATCCTGGGTGGGTTCGGGTTGAGCTCTTCTGACTTCTTCTTCTGACTTCTGGGTTTGTCTTTTATAGACGATGCGCATGCTCGCCACGCCCCTTTTGTGATGTCATCGACAGGGCGGGTCTATAAAAGGAACTCAGAAGTGTGGATGCAAGCGGGTGCTGGGCCAAGGGAGGGCGGGTTAGGGTCAGGTGCGGGACACCACATGTCAGGCGGTAAGGACCTGGCCCTGTTGCAGCTGCTCCATAATTTGCATGTCTGCATCACAGGTAGGGGGTGAGAGGGGGAACATCTATGTGCTTCCCGATTTGGACAGAGAGCTTCCTAGTACAGACAGTTATCAATTCAAGGAGCTACCTGGAAGTCTTAGTGCTCTGAAACAGAGAAGAGAGATCTGTGCTTATTCTGTAGAGCATAAAATGAAAAAAACAGGCTGATTCATGATACCTCTACCCTGAAAATAGCTCAAATCCCCAAAAAAAACACCTAAAACCTGTCGAGGTTCAGTAGAAGTCAGTGGCCGAGGTGCCTGGAACCATTTGAAGAGGTTAACAGCCTGCTTGATGTTCGAGTTTTTTTCAGAGGGTTTTGGCTGAAAACTGGAATGAGAAGTCGCTTAGATAGATTGATTGAGTTTTTTTCTGCAGTAAACTCAATCAATTCGAGTTTTCGGGCTGCGGGTTTCGAACTCGCAGAATCGGGTTTTTCACATTTGAGTTTATTCTTATTTAAGATACCATTCCAGTTTCAAGGTCATTCAAGCTCATTCCAGGTAAAAAAAAACTCTTTAACACTCGACTTTTGATCAATCAACCCCTAAGTGTCGATTTTTTCGGATCATGCTAAAAGCTACTTTTGTACTTTTAGAGTTTGTACTTTGAGTTGCCACCTTTCTCGATTTCACCCAAACAGCCCGGTTTTTAGAAGGGCTGCCTTGGTGAAAAGTTGAAATGAATGACATTGCGATCAGCCAATAGCTGATCGGCATGTCATCAGTCCCACCCCTGACATCACCAGCCCTGCCCGCTACATCACCGGCCCGCCCACCGATATCACTGGTCTGCCCCCCTATGTCACCGGCCGGCCCCCTGCCCGTTTTCAACAAAAAAAAAAGGTGGCAACCCTACTGTGTATCTTTAGTTTTCCAACATCTTGTAACCGATATCAGATGAGATATAAATACTACTAGATGAGAAGCAAATATAAGGCCATTTATTATGTCACCCCCTTTATAGTTTACCGATTTGTTTTCTAAAATGGGTTTTGGAAATAAATTCAAGCTTCACGTCAGTAGAATGCCAAAATATACCATGAATAAACATTTCCGATATCCAAGTAAATACAGTTTCTAATCCTTAACAAAGCTCCGAATATCTACCAATCCAAGATAAAGGCATAGTCCCAACAGTGATCAGCTATGTGGGTAATGAGGTTCATATTTATTATATTTGACAGCTCAGTGATCTGATTTAGGCTTTTCTTGGCACAGTGTATGGCCTGTGGATAATAGAAGTGTTGGGTTTCTATGAGTGGAAATGTAGTTCCTTCTTCTGGAAGTGATAATTTAATGGGGAGTGTCGTGTCGTTTTTTTTTCAATAGACACATGGTGCTTTGTTGCCTGCTGGGGTTGGTCATTTGACTTCCAGTTATTAACTTTGGTTAATAATATACAGGTATGGTACCTGTTATCCAGAATACTCTGGATCTGGAGTTTTCCGGATAACGGATCTTTCTGTAATTTGGATCTTCATACCTTAAGCCAGCAGTCCCCAACCTTTTTCACTTGTGAGCAACATTCAGATGTAAAAAGTTGGGGAAAGTAACACAAGAAAATGAAAAATGTTCCTGGGTGGGTCCAAATAAGGGCTGTGATTGACTATTATTAGCCCCTATGTGGACTGGCAGCCTACAGGAGCCTCTGTTTGGCAGTACACCTGGTTTTTATGCAACCAAAACTTGCCTCCAAGCCTGGAATTTTATAAATGAGCACCTGCTCCGAGGCCACTGAGAGCAACATCCAAGAGGTTGGAGAGTAACATGCTGCTCACGAGCATCTGGTTGGGGATCACTGCCTTAAGTCTACTAGAAAATCATGTAAACATTAAATAAACCAAATAGGCTGGTTTTGCTTCCAATAAGGATTATTAAAGGGATCCTGTCATGGGAAAACATGTTTTTTTCAAAACACATCAGTTAATAGTGCTGCTTCAGCAGAATTCTGCACTGAAATCCATTTCTCAAAAGAGCAAACAGATTTTTTTATATTCAATTTGGAAATCTGACATGGGGCTAGACATTTTGTCAATTTCCCAGCTGCCCCCAGTCATGTGACTTGTGCCTGCACTTTAGGAGAGAAATGCTTTCTGGCAGGCTGCTGTTTTTCCTTCTCAATGTAACAGAATGTGTCTCAGTGAGACATGGGTTTTTACTATTGAGTGTTGTTCTTAGATCTACCAGGCAACTGTTATCTTGTGTTAGGGAGCTGCTATCTGGTTACCTTCCCATTGTTCTTTTGTTTGGCTGCTGGGGGGGGGGAAGGGAGGGGGGTGATATCACTCCAACTTGCAGTACAGCAGTAAAGAGTGATTGTGAAGTTTATCAGAGCACAAGTCACATGACTTGGGGCAGCTGGGAAATTGACAATATGTCTAGCCCCATGTCAGATTTCAAAATTGAATATAAAAAAAAATATGTTTGCTCTTTTGAGAAATGGATTTCAGTGCAGAATTCTGCTGGAGCAGCACTATTAACTGATTCATTTTGAAAAAAAATTTTTTTTCCCATGACAGTATCCCTTTAATTATATCTTAGTTGGGATCAAGTACCAGCTACTGTTTTATTGTTACAGCGAAAAAAGGAAATAATTTTTACAAATTTGGATAAAATGGAATCTATGGAAGGCAGCCTTCCTGTTTTTCAGAGCTTTCTGGATAATGAGTTTCCAGTTAACAGATCCCATACATGTCCTATGAAATACTACAGAGAAAGGCTATTAATTCAAACAATATGGCAACTCCCACTCGTGTATAAATTCTATGTAGCAAAGAGAGATTCTGTATACATATTATATCTATGTAATAGATGTTATTTATAAATTTGGGGTCTCTTTTTCATTTTTACTACTGCAAGCTCCGTGCTTGCACTAATATCCCTGCTGCCTTGGGGGAGCGCCGTGATACCTCTGCCAGGTTTCTCCATAAACACATTCATGCCTGTACAAGCTATAGGAATGATGCAAAACAAACACACCCTAGATATTATAAATACATTCCTTTTATGTGTCGGTTCCCATTCTGTACATCTGACTGTGCCAACTTATTAAGCATATTGCAAGGTGCTAACCCAGCCGGCAGCCCCCCTGCATAACAACTATGGTGCTGCTGGGCTGTGGCCTTGCCAGAAGTGATTGCTGGTGGTCATAGAGTTGTCTCTTTTAGGGGGTTCAAGCAGGGCCCACAGCTGCATTTTTCTATAGGGACACAACCATTGGATATGTGTAAGCAATGTATATATGAAAACTGCTTAGAATTACACTTTATTTCATTGTGCACAGCTCTGATTTATGGTTTACATTCCCTTTAAGTGGCATGTTCCTTGGTGAGCTGTCTTTATCCCTCTATTTTATTTCTCTCTTTTAGTTTAAACTCCAGAATTGTATTTGTGTTTCCCCCCGGCTCCTCTGCAGGTCACTCTTCCACCCAATGAGGTCTCTGTGTCGGCACAACAGGCCGGTTGCTTAGCAATTTTCTCTGTGCAGCTTATTATTACACAAGGTGCGGGTAGAAAATAAATTCCACTCCACATTGTTATAATTATTTTCCTTTACTCCCCCCCCCCCATCCTTCCCAATCCACCTACTCATTCATCAGCAGCGGAGAGGACTGCATTGCGCCGCTATCTAGCCAAGGCCTCCTCTGCTCTGATCAACAGGAAACAACATGACTGGGAAACTTTATAGCCAGGATTCTTAGCCTGATGGTGGATATAAACTTGTTCATATGCTCTGGTATCCGGTTGATTGGTCCACGGGCTGAACCAAAGTATTCCATGCAAGTAGCCATACCTGGTATGGTCTAAGTACCCGAATGATTGGAATAGCAGAAAGGGTAGAGGAGCATCTACCCTGTGCCGGTGCTTCTCTTTAGAAAATGCAGTGGCCTGGGGCAGTTTCTCCACAATGGCAACCACCTAGTCTTGGGTATCCTCTACACCAGTGGTCCCCAGCCAGTGGTTTGTTGCTCATCAACCCATTGGATGTTGCTCCCAGTGACGTAAAAGCAGGTGCTTATTTTTGAATTCCTGGCTTGGAGGCAAGTTTTGGTTGCATAAACCAGGTTTACTGCCAAAAGAGCCTCCTGTAGGCTGCCAGTCCACTTAAGGGCTACCAAATAGCTGCTTAAAGCCCTCATTTGGCACCCCCAGGGACTTTTTTTTATGCTTGTGTTGCTCCCGAACTCTTTATATTTGAATGTGGCTCACAGGTCAAAAAGGTTGGGGACCCCTGCTCTACACCAGCCAATGTCTGAAAAACTATATCCCCAAAATGAATACTTGAGAAACAGATAATTTATATCAAATTAAGTGGTATATTAAATAATCTTATCAAACTGTATATTATGTATATATTTAAGTAAATCTTGTCCTTTTACATCTCTTGCCTTGAGCCACCATTTCGTGATGGTCTGTGTGCTGCCTCAGAGATCACCTGACCAGAAATACTGCAGCTCTAACTGTAAGTGTGGAAGCAAAAGACACAACTCTGTCTGTTAATTGGCTCATGTGACCTAACATGTATGGTTTGTTTGTGTGCACCGTGAATCATACGATCCCAGGGGGCGGCCCTTATTATCTAAAATGGCAATTTTCTATTTATGATTACCCAATGGCACATACTACTAGACAAATATATTATCATGAAAATGGTTTATTTACATGAAGCAGGGTTTTACATGTGAGCTGTTTTATGCAATATCTTTTTACCTACATTGTTTGAGGGGTATAGTTTTCCTTTAATGCTGTTTGTGAAGAAAGTACCGGTGTCAGCTGTGGATAACAGGTTAGGGATTAGCTGCCCAACAACAGGGCCCTCCAGTGATTTTTAATATTGATCTCCTTTAAATTGATACTGACCTGTTCATCTAAGTAAAGGGTAGGCATGGGTTTGTGGGAAGAAGATTACAAAGGACCCGGGTATTAGTATCAAAATTGTAGGGGTGGCGTTCCACCTATTGGCCACTTCTTCATTGGGGTTTGGGCATGCAGTCCCCAGAGCAGCTCTATTGAGGGTAGAAGAAGGTAAGGAAAAGTAAGAAGTGTGGGAGGGGGTGGGTTGAGGTGCAAGTGAGCTTAGTGGTGCAAAAAGTATAAATCTGGTGTTGATGATAGGAATCGTGGCAGTTCCCAGAGCAACAAACCGATCTGTCTCTTAAAGGCCCGTTCAATAATTTGGAAAATGGTGCCCTGGGATCATTTGCAAAATAGATCATGGTTCTTCTGTTCTTGCTGAAAGAGACACAACTCCCAGCATCACTATTGGTGGTTCACTTTATTATGTAATAGAATGGCTAATTCTAAGCAACTATTTAATTGACCTTCATTTTTTTTTTTATAGTTTTTGAATTATTTGCCATCCTCTTCTGACTCTTTCCAGCTTTCAAATGGGGGGTCACTGACCCCATGTAAAACAAAGATGCTCTGTAAGGCTACACATTTATTGTTATAGATCATTTTTAATGAGTCATTTTTCTATGCAGGCATCTTATTCATACTCCAATCTCTTACTTAAATCAGTGCATGGTTACTAGGGTTATTTGGACCCTAGCAACCAGATGGCTGAAATTGCTGAAAGTGAAGAGCTGCTGAATAAAAAATCTAAATAATTTAAAAACCACAAATGATAAAAAAATAAAATAAAAACCAATTGCAAATTATCTCAGAATATCACTCTTTACATCATACTAAAAGTTCATTTAAAGGTGAACAACCCCTTTAAAAGTCATTAAGAAATGCTTGTATCCCTTTTCCTGCATATTCATTTGACTACAGCGCAGGGAGAGTTGCGGTATATTTGGATCGTATTTTGAGCAGCGCAAAAACAGCGCTAATAGAAACGCCACAACCTATTAATGTGCCATTAGCTTTAGACATTTTGGTAATGAACTGAACAGCAGGTTTCAAGGTGGACTCTGCTGGAGCTTCTTTAGCTGAATCTCTCTAGAATGTACAGATATAGACATATGCATTAATTATAAGGCTCCTGTTGGCACAGATGAAAATGGTAAGCAGGGAAGGGCCATAAGCCTTAATCATTTTTCCCCGTATAATTAATATCCCCATGTGACATCTCTTGTGGAATGCACCCTGTTAAGCTTCCGGCACTGAGAGGGTTACACTGCAGCCTGTGTTAAACCGTATGACGCATGTGTATCCAGGGTCTTCTCGGGCATCTTGGCTACGCCGTGCCTTCATATGCATTGGAATCACTCTGATGTTTCCTAAAAATAAATGAGAATTATATTCCGTTGCCATGGAGGCAGATGGCTTTGTCAGACTTCCAGCACCACTCGAAGGGGAGAGGCTGAACGAGGAAAAGTAAATGGCAGACTACGGGGAAAAGGGACAACAAGGAACGATAGACAGATGAGAGCGTTCACTCTCTGACTGCCCCACAGTGGTGCTGGGAGTTGTAGTCCATCGTATCTGAAAGGCTTCCAGTGGCATGGTGGGAGTTGCAGTTCAACAAGGGCAAAAGGTAGCTGTCCCTAAGGATCTGTATTTATTGTACACAAAGGCCATACCATCTCTTTTTTTATTTGAACACATGCATATATACAGTTGTGTTCAGAATAAGTCCGACATCACTAACCTGATCAATCACTATTTTTGGTGATTATATTTCTCCATGGCAAATAATATACTAGTAGGTTTAGTAGAGTAATGGAAAACCGACAGACCCAACAGTCCCGACATGCTGCTGAGTCTGTGTCATTGGATCATTCATTGAGGCTTGTTCCCAATAATAGCAGTCTCAAAATGATAATAGCTTGTTTCAAATAATAGCGTGTTCCCAGTGTCGGACTGGGATGCCTGGGGCCCTCCAGATAACCTTTGGCTACAGGCCCACGCTCCAAAATATTTTCCTTTTTTTGTCATTCACTTTCTTTATTCTTTTAATCACTTTTTCTCAAATATTATCATCAGTCTCTACCTCCATTTCTTCTCTTTGTTCTTATATAGAAATGGGACAAGTGCTGTTTTATAGGAATACAAGGCAAATAGTTGGGTGAGTAGAAGGGCCCACTGACACCTGGGCCCACCGGGAGTTTTCCTGGTATCCCGGTGGGCCAGTCCGACACTGCGTGTTCCAAATAATCACAGTGTGGGGTTCAATTAGTGAGCTCATTCATTCTGGGGAAAAACAGGTGTCCAGCCCTTATTTAAGGAAGGAGCAAATGTTGTGCTGCTGGTTATAGTCCATTTCTCTCTGAAAATCCAAGTAAAATGGCTTGTTCTAGACATTGTTCAGAAGAACAGTGTACTTTGATTAAAAAGTTGATTGGAGAGGGGAAAACATATAAAAAGTGCAGAAAATGATAGGCTGCTCAGCTAAAATGATTTCAGATGGTAACCAAAACCTGAAAGACGTGGAAGAAAACTGAAAACTACCATTGGAATGGAAAGAAGAATAGCCAAATGTCAAAGACTCAGCCAATGATCAGCTCCAGGCAGGTCTGGACTGGGAGTCAAAATAGGCCCTGGCATTCCAATACAGAGAGGCCCAATTAGCTCCTCACCAGCCCACTAAATAGTGACTTTCTATGGCATCTTATGTCAGCCCCTCTGGCATTTGCCAGAACCCACAGATTGCCAGTCCGGGCCTGGCTCCAGGAAGATGAAAGAAGGTGTAAAGTTACCAGTGATACTGTTACAATTAGAAGGCGCCTATGTGAAGCCAAACTATTGGCAAGAAGCCCCTGCAAAGTCCCATTGTTGAAAAAAATACGTGCTGAAGAGCTTACAATTTGCTGAAGAGCTTACAATTTGCCAAAGAACATATTGACTGTCCTAAAGAGAAATGACACAACATTTTGTGAAAGCAAGATTGTTCTTTTTAGGTCTAAATACTGAATTGACGTCACAGTACAGAGTGAAGCGGGTGGCACAAGCATCATGATATGGGGATGTTTCTCATGCCATACACTATAAGGTGTTGAGCTTATTTAACACATACCAGGGATCATGGATCAGTTTCAATACATGAAAATACTTGAAGAGGTCATGTTGCCTTATGCCGAATAGGAAATGCACTTGAAATGGGAGTTTGAACAAGACCCCAAACACCCCAGTAAATGAGCAACATCTTGGTTCCAGACCAACAAGATTGATTTTATGGAGTGACAGCCCAATCCCCAGACCTTAATCCAATAGAAAACGTGTGGTGACAGCAAAAATGCTGTTTGTGAGGCAAAACCAAGAAATGCAGAATAATTGTGGAATGTAACAGGTTGTTGGAAGTTGGTGGACTCCATGTAACACAGATGTGCAGCAGAAACACTGATTATACAACTCAATATTAGTTCAGTCATTCAAAGGAAAGCGAAATCTTAAAACATTTTTCAGTTTATAAGTGAATGTTTCAATTTGTAAAGAAGAATGCAGACAGACACTGCTATTTTTTGGAACAGCCTAATATTCCCTTTTCTTCACTTTCTGTAAAGGAACAACACAATACGATACATTTTTCTTTGTGTTCTGATTTGGAATAGAATGTGCCGTGTTCCCAATGCATTTGTGTGTATGGAAATAAAAGCTGTTATAAGGTTTTTGAGCTTTATTCACTTTTTTTAAACACACTGCTATTATTCTGCACACACAAGCAGTATGGTAGCTCTCATAAGTAACAATTACATTCCAATATCACTTAATTAAAGTAGTAATGTAATGCTTCAGTCTGGTAGACGCGCCCCCTGCTAGGATATGCGCTAATATTATATCCTGGAGGTGTGACTAGTAAATATGTAATTACCAGCTAATTGCAGTGATCTTATTGATCCAAATCCGTCTCTCTCTGCAGTAACTGAGCCCACTTGCAACATGCAATTTGATGTTTTACACACGACTCTGCATCTTGGTGCTTACAGGCGTTAATGGCTAACGGGGCCCCAGGGGCCACATCTCTCTCAGAGTAGGACAGAATTCTATCTGTATAACAGTTGGACTCTTCTCCCGGGGAGGCCGGTATCCTGGGGATCTGTTTTGCTCTGTATGTACTGAGGTGCATTGTATATTTCTGTCTCTGGTTGGCTGGAAATGGGGAAATCCAAGAAGCAGAATGTTAATTATACATTAACAATATTTGATGTAGGCGATGCCTTCCTGTTTCCATTTATTTATTAATATTATTTATTAATACCTGTCTCCCCCCAGGGGCTATCCAGCTGCTCTAGTCTCAAGGTAATATGAAATTATATATTAATAACCATAGATAGTCCCCATCATAGCTAAGTTGAGATATCTGTATATTCCATACTGCATATTCTAATAGAGCAATGAATAATTTGGATGGTCTGTGGCAGTAGTTTTAGCGATTTGTCTTCCGTTATATTAGTGGTGTCTAGCCAGGCCATGTAATTGCCTTTTCTCTGTTTCAGGAATACCATGGGACACATTGAAATAAAATAGTGGTTCCCAAACTGTGGAACTGGCCCCTCTAGGGGGATCTGGAGCACGGGCAAAAGGGGCTCAGCCTGAAGGCCAGTTAGGGTTAGAAATGGGGAGAATGGCCATTTGGTCTTTTAGATACACCTGAGAGCCCAAGCTTAAGGTCGGCTCGGGTGAGATTTTGGGTGAATATATAATTGCTGACCTAAATAGCTAAAGAGGTCATGACCAAAGTTTAGACACCTGGCCAAGGCTGGACCTTTAATGGAGAACTAAAACTTAACTAAAGAAGTAGATGGAAATGTTGTACATTATGTTTTGTGTTTCTATACCAGCCCAAGGCAACCACAGTCCTTTATCAGTAAAGATCTGTGTCTCCAAAGATGCCCCAGTAGCTCCCCATCTTCTTTTCTGCTGATTCACTGCACATGCTCTGTGCTGCTGTCACTTACTGAGCTTAGGGACCCACTCACAATATACAGTACAAATAGAATAGAAATGTCACAATATAAGGCTGATTAGTAATTAATACACATAATTACTACATGGCAGCACAGAAACCAGTGCAATTAGCATCAGAATTTAATAATCAGCAAACCTGTAGCATCAGCTTATATTACAGGCCAACCTCATTTTCTGCTGGATAATTAGTGACGAGCCCTAAGCTTAGCTTCTCAACAGCCAATCAGAGCCCACTGAGCATGTGAGTGTCACAGACACTTTCCAAGATGGTGACCCCCTGTGACAAGTTTGAAGTCCTGGATCATTGCTGCTATTGACAAGCTGAAACTTTAGGCTGGTGCAATAAGTTCAGTATATAAAATATGGCATTTTTAGCTGCATTCATTTTTAGGGTTTAGTTCACCTTTAAGGAGGGCTTGAACTGAAAAGTGGTAAGATAGAATGGTGGATTACTGTAGTGTTTGGCTAAAAGGTGAATGAACCAAAGGCAGACAACCCCCGGCTGATCACACTTCCCTTAAATCATAAGATTATGGTTTAATAAACATCAAGGTAAGGGGAAGTGTAGGCAAAAAAGATAGGACACAAGAGGGTGCAGTTGGCAACAAGGAAAGATGATATGGGTATAATAGTCGAGGATGGAACTAAACTGAACCAAATCTGCACTAGAAATATTAAGTAGACATTTCCCAACTTTAGAAACCAGAGTAACCAGAATACCCAGATACATCCTGCTTGTCCCAGTATTTCGAAGCCTTTGTCTTGAGTAGTGATGGGCGAATTTATTCGCCAGGCGCGAATATGCGGCGAATTCCCGTGATTCGCCGCCAGCGAATAAATTGGTGAAATTGCCGTGAATATTCCTCGGCGTCCAAAAAATGTGCGCCGGCGCATTTTCACCGGCGAATGTGCGCCAGCGTCAAAAACAAGATGCTGGCGCCGTTTTGCGAATTTTGCAAGAAATGCACAAATTTTTCTTGAGGTCTTGAGGTATGTGCTGAGCCGGAGTGACAGGAAGTCACTGGAGAGAGCTGGAACGTGTGCTTCCTGCGAGCCTATACGTGCTTGATATGATCGCAAACAGATGGTCCTGCTGGCCGTTTGACAGGAAAGATACTCCCTTGGAGAGCGTCTTGGGCAAATGATACGGATTTCTAGAGACGGAGGGTGGAATATTCCATTGTGACGCGCTGTTTGCATGTGCACTTCTATGGTTAACCGTTTCCAAATTTGACCCAGATTTATCCCATTATTATTGTCATTATCAGGTATTTATAAAGCTCTGACATATACTGGAGTGCTGTACAATAGATTGGGGTGTGTACAGCTTAAAAACGGATACTAAACTGTTCTGAAAGCTTGTTATGATTATCTTAGCCAATAAAGGGATCACCTTTATGTTATTTTTATTTTTTTAACACGGTACAGGTATGGGATCCATTATCTGGAAACCCCTTATCCAAAAATCTCCAAATTACAGAAGGGATATCTCCCATAGACTCCATTATAATCAAACAATCCAAATTTCTAAACGGAAGCTGAATAAGTGTCAAGCATATTTGTGTTGTATTTGTTTATTTTTTGTTTAAAATGCAAAATAAAAACCTTTAAAAAAAAATAATCCAAATTTTCCTCTGTAATAATAAAACAGTAGCTTGTACTTGATCCCAACTAAGATTTAATTAATCCTTATTGGAGGAAAACCCAGCTTATTCAGTTTATTTAATCATTAAATTATTTTGAAATAGATTTTAGCTTTGAAGATCCAAATTAGGGAAAGAACATTATCCAGAAAGCCCCAGGTCTCGAACATTCTGGATAACAGGTCTCATACCTGTGCAACAACTTCACCTGGAATTACATTGAACATACAAATGATAAACTATTGCTGACGGATACAGTGGGATAAAGAGGGCTCGGCACATTAGAGCTTACAATGAGATTTCATGATATTTATTTATTAGGCTTCGTGTTAACCAGTGCTTCAGGGTTGTGACATATGGTGCAGTCCATTTCCACTGCTGAAAATGCCCTGGTTTTAATTGCCTTTGCGGTATAATGTTTTATTAGTGCCCCAACAGATGTTCTTATACTTTAGGGTAGGGCTTCCCTCATCAGAGACACCTGAAGCAGAACATTGGGGCAGATCTTCCCATCACTGTTCCTCAGGGAAACTGCTGAAGCAATGGATGGAAAACTGGGTGATTTTGTTTACTATTTAAATGGTTGCCCCTTTAATAACAGGAGAGTGTATCATGTGATTGCTTATGGAGTCAGCCCCATAGGCCAGTTGAGTAGAAATATAGAAGAAGTTATTCTTTGCTTCAACCCTTTTCATGAGGCATTGCAGGTTAAATACGGTGGACATCTGGGGTGAACCCTTGTTCTTAGGATTATGATTGAAAGTCTAAAAAACTACTACCAGTAATATTTTGAGCTATGGGATGTTGTAGGGGTCAGAACACCTTGGGTGCCACCCATCCCTTAGTGTAGGACTAGACAGGTGTTTTCTGTGTGATCCGACGCGCTGCGCAAAAACGCAGGCGTCAAATCGCATGCGAAGGAAATACGGTAAGTGATCGGATCGCACAGAAAACGCCCGTGTAGTCCTAACCTTGGGGTGCACATTTTACACCCCTGAGCTAGAGATTATTTGCAGAGCTGAACTCTCGCTTATTTCAGCAGGAATTGGTGCTGATTACCTACAATGAAAATATTTTCTTTCCTTAAATGATTATTTTTGCTTTGGCTGGATGTTTGGAGAAGTGGGAAAGCCAATATTGGTGCATTTACCGAAAAAGAAAGGGGAAAAATTCCGTAACACAGAGTGTTTACCAGCATTCCTTCCCTACAGCAGACACTGAGCAGCACAGTTTGGGGTTGGCAAAGGCATTGCGTGCAGTGTGGCTTTAGAATGTCAGACCATACAGAATGGGAAGGAACTATATTTACTCTCTTTAATATAATTCACTTACAGAGGGAAGGTAGTGATGGGCGAATTTATTCACCAGGCGCGAATTTCTGCGTTTCACCACCGGCGATTGAATCCGGAATTTGCAGAGGAAACATTGACATTGACTCAAACTCTGCATTTTGCAGATTTTTCGCCAGTTTCGTGAATTTTTCGGGAAATTTGGGGCGAAACGGGACAAATTTGCCCAGTGCTGGAGTTGCCCATGTATTGCCACAGCCTGTAATTTGCATAATTTTATACACTCTTACAAGCTCGGTACATATCACTTGGTCAGACCCTTCATGCCATTAATGTTCGTTCTGCATGGCACCACGTTGTAATGTAAGATGGCATGGATGGATGATATTATGCCATTCTTGATACTTCTGCATACTCAGCTGATGTCTCTCCATAACTCACCAAAGAGGTTTCCCTCCCACTGGTGTTCATAAGGAATTCACCACCAAAGAGGCATCACAGCTTTCAAAGGCCGCCCACCCTGTGCCATTCAGAACTGGTAAGACCCTCCTGGCATGCACAGTATGGCACCCCACAGTCATAGTGTTGTTTCTCATGTGTGCTCATACCCTATACTATTGGGTGGCATACTGTGCACAGTCTGTTTCTGAATAAAAGAAGGCTGTCCCAGAGAAATCTGGATCTGAATGGTCTGTGTAACAAGCTTAGGGTTTAACTTGGAGTTGCTTGCCCTTGTGTGCTTGTATCAAATTAATGCTCTGTTTAAAGGAGAAGTAAAGCACCAAAGCAGTTTATTGCCAATAGATTAGCCACAATAGTACAAGCTATAACACAAACAGCTCTAGAAGTTCTCTCTGTTTGTTTAGGATGACAACTGCCATATTAGCTTGGCGTGACATCACTTCCTGCCTGAGTCTCTCCCTGTTCCCTAATAGCTCTGGGCTCAGATTACAGCAGGGAGGGGAGGAGGGAGAGAGGAGCAAACTGAGCATGCTCAAGCCCTAGCCCTGAAGGTTAAGCTGAAAACAGGAAGTCTGATACAGAAGCCCATGAGTACACAATAGAAGGAAATAAATGCTGTGTTTCTTTTGACAGAGGACTCAGAGCAAAATTACTTTGAGGGTTTACTGGTGTATTTATATAGACCTTTCTGATAAAGCTTACTTAATTGTAGCCTTTCCTTCTCCTTTAAGTGACATTTAATATCTGTCCCATGTGTTCTTCCCTACAGGGGTGCTTTCTCTGAAGTGGTCCTGGCAGAGGAAAAGAAGACACAGAAGTTGGTAGCCATAAAGTGTATTCCAAAGAAAGCCCTGGAGGGGAAAGAGACCAGCATAGAGAATGAGATTGCTGTGCTGAGAAAGTAAGTGGCCCCTTGGCACATTTGGCTTTAGCTAAAGTTTAGTGACCCGTTGGCACCGCCTATGACAGGGGTCAGCAACCTTTACTATCAAAAGAGCCATTTTGCACCCTTCGTCCACTAAAGAAAAATAGTCTGGAGCCGCAAAACATATCACAGTTTATAAACTTTTAAAAGTTTTAACCTTTTTTTAATTTTAACTGTTACAACATCAGAATACAACAAACAGAAGTGTGTATGTGTAGGCCTACTTTGAAATAAATTAAACACTGAATATCCCTATTAAATGTTCGTCTTCTCATCTGTTTAATGTGACTTGTGTTTCTGAAGCTCCATGCTGATCTTCCCTCTCTTGTCTTGAGTGTGTGACCGCTGTAAGGACCATGAGGAATCATCTTGCTGCGGCTCAGTCTTGCCCGTCACTCCTGGGACGTCTATACAGCCCTCGCACCTGCTGGCGGCTTCCCGGTCTCACACTCAAGAAGCCGCCAGCAAGTGCAGGGGCACCTAGATGGCATCAGGCCAGGACTGGCAATCTGTGGGTTCTGGCAAATGCCAGAGGGGCTGCTAGAAGGTGCCATAGAAAGTCAATATTTTGTGGGCTGGTGTGGGCTGATTGGGCCTCTGTGTACCTGAAATGCCAGGGCCTATTTTAATTCTCAGTCCGGATCTGGACGACATGATGGCGAAAGCCGCAAGACAGAGCCGCAGCAAGCAGGATGAAGAGCCGCATGAGGCTCCAGAGCCGCAGGTTGCCTACCCCTGGCCTATGACAATCAAATGGCATTTTCTGTTGCAGGCTGGGAAGAGGCTGATGCTACTTTAGAAAGACTAGTTCCTAGTCAGAACTAGTTAGAAAGGTTGCTTAGAGTACATTCAAGTTAGTGGGCGCTGAACGATCGTGTATCCAGGGTCGGACTGGACCAGCAGGACCCCGGGAAAAAACCCAATGGGGCCCCTGCCGTCCCAGACCTGCTCACCAGATCGGCTGGTCCCCCCAAAAAAACTATATGCAGCACCGTGTGCCGCTATTTGCACATGCACGGGGGCCCCGGAAGTTTGAAACCTGGTGCGCCGCCAAGGTCCAGTTCGACCCTACGTGCATCTGTCCGACGTCTGTCAGAAAATGGATCGATCGGGTTACAAAGTTTTCATCGCTCACAGTGAAATTTATCCATTGTCCAATTGTATGCAGGGCCAAGCAGGCAGATACCCACAGTTTCCTGGCTTCAGCTATACGATATCACTTTAAATGGTCTTTTTAGTTGATCGACGAATCATGTGTTTCCAGATAAGCTTGGTCCTACAATAATGAAAATACTTTTTAAAAATCTTAACATCTATGGCCACTTTAACTTTCTTAAAAAAATCCATTCAAAGGTGAACTTTCCCTTTCAACTCATATTTTCTTTCTATTGCTGACCACTCTGTGTAACCCTCTGTGGTTCCTTATTGTTCTAGAAGCAGAGAAGAGATGTGCTGAAGCCTTGGCAGATCAGTAAACCATTGTGCCCATCTGCCAGGCAGACCTGGACTGGCAACCTGTACATTCCGGCAAATGTCATATAGACAATTCAGTGGCTGTTTGGGCCTCTGTGTACTTGAAATGCCAGGGCCTATCTTGATTCTCAGTTTGGACCTTCTGCCAGGGTTAATGCCTATGATTTTGTTGCTTTCTATTGAGCAGGGACCAGAGAAACACTCAGGGGTTTATCAAAGAGTGAAGTTAGAGATCACCACAGTCCACTAAAGTGAAATACCGCTTCTCTCCATTCATTTCTATGGGATTTTTAAAGGTGTATTTATCAATGGGTGAAAATTCACCATTTGATAAATACGCCTTTAAAAATCCCATAGCAATGAATGGAGAGAGGCGGAATTTCACTCTAGAGGACCGTGGTGATCTCTAACTTCACTCTTTGATAAATATACCCCTAAGGTTGTTATTGAATGGAGTTGTGTCCTTTCTAGGGATGCACCGAATCCAGGATTCAGTTCGAGATTCGTCCTTTTCAGCAGGATTCGGATTCAGCCGAATCCTTCAGCCCGGCCGAACCGAATCCTAATTTGCATGTGCAAATTAGGGGCAGAGAGGGAAATTGCATGACTTTTTGTCACAAAACAAGGAAGTACAAAATGTTTTCCCTTTCCCACCCCTAATTTGCATATGCAAATTCGGATTCGGTATTTGGCCGAATCTTTAGTGAAGGACTCGAGGGTTCAGCTGAATCCAAAATAGTGTATTCGGTGCATCCCTTGTCCTTTTCAGATGTTTCTCGTATCAGTACAGATGGTTAACGTATGTCGTCTATACCTGCAGTTTGTTCTTTAATCCCTATATAATACACAAAAGCCATGAATATCCTGTAAATTATATCCTTATAAACGGTGAGTTCTGATGTCATCAGTTATAAACGGTGAGTTCTGATGTAATTTCTGTCACATGACTCATTGAAATTTGTGTATTATAATAAATAAAGTACCCCCAGTTGTAAAATATGAGGATATTAGAAGTTACCTCGGAGTTTCATGACCTGTATAAAAACACTCGGCCTTCGGCCTCGTGTTTTTATATGGTCATGAAACTCCTTGGTAACTTATAATATCCTTATATTTTACAAGAGGGGGTACTTTATTCACTATATAATGCACAGACTGGAGTCTCGCTCATACACTACACATCTGTGCCTGTATTATTTCCACCCTGTTTGTTACCAGCCCAAGTGTTTGGTGGAGAAGAAAAAAGCTCATCACCCTTACCCTGTATAAGATTGCAACATTTTTTTGAAATATTACTGCTTGTCTTTACTTGTTACTACTGTAGTTACTAGGAACTTACTCGTTTTTGGCTGGTGTCCCAGTACAGGTTATATTTCAACTGCTTTACCTGTTGGGTTTTCCAACATTGACCCTCAAGCCAGTAATTGAATTATAATGGACACCTGGAAAGACCCTTTGAGAGAGGACCAACAAGTTGATGTGGATTTCAATGACATCAGTTTCTAAACTGCTTGATAGATACCCGGCCAATTTTTGGGCAGATCTCAGGTATTCAAGCTGTAAGAGGCTCTCCAAAATGCTGGGTTGAATTTGCAACTGTATTTGTCTAGGCTTAAAGGGATGGTTCTCCTTTAAGTTAATTTTTAGTATGGCCAGTTCTAAGCAACATTTAAATTATTGATTTTCTTTATAATCTTTGAATTATTTGCCTTCGTCTTCTGACTCTTTCCAGCTTTCAAATGGGGGTCACTGACCCCATCTAATAAGTAATAAGGGGCCCACCAAAAACCCTTAGACCAGAGGCCCACTCTCATTATTATTTTCTTTGTCTCCTCACTCAACCTCTATTCTACTATTCTACTATACTTTTCTTTACATACTATAACCTATTATTCCATCTATTTAGCCTCTTTTATTCTCATAGAAATAGAGAATGGCCATGAAATAAGCCAAATGTTTAGAAGCAGGAGGGCCACTGACACCTGGGCCCACCAGGAGTTTTCCTGGTATCCTGTGGGCCAGTCCAACACTGCTATTAAGTAAATTCTCTGTAAGGCTACACATGTATTGCTACTGCCAATTTTTATTACTCATCTTACTATTCAGACTCTCTCCTATTCATATTCCAGTCTCTGTGTTTAAATCATCTCATGGTGACTAGGATAACTAGGACCCTAGCAACCAGATTGCTGACATTTGAGAACTGATGAATAAAAAGCTAAATACCATATATACTCGAGTATAAGCTGTCCCAAGTATAAGCCGAGATACCTAATTTTACCTCCAAAAACTGGGAAAGCTTATTGACTCGAGTATAAGCCTAGGGTGAGAAATGCAGCAGCTTGTGGTAAGTTTCAATCAAAAAATTGAGGGTTTCTGCTCCCATTGGAGGTGCCGGCATCTCGTTTTTGGATTCCGGCGACCATTCTTGGATGCCGGCGAATATTCTTGGAGACTATTCTTGGATGCCGCCGTCTGTTCTTAGGCGTCGGCGACTATTCTTAGACTCCAGCGACTATTCTTAGACCCCGCGACCGTTTTTGCGCTTGACCCGAGTATAAGCCGAGGTAGAGTTTTTCAGCATATTTTGGGGGCTGAAAAACTCGGCTTATACTCGAGTATATACGGTAACTCAAAAACCACAAATAATAAAAAATGAAAGCTAGTTGCAAATTGTCTCAGAATATCACTCTCTACATCGTACTCAAAGGTATGATGGCATACTATGACTCTGGCATACTCCCTTATATTACCAGTCCTTCCTATATTGTCATGATCCTAATCACTAACTAACCAGGACCCGGACCTCAGCATTCCTCTTCTTCAAAAAAATGCATCACCATAGGGCACTTTACTAGTGATGGGCGAATTTGCGCCGTTTTGCTTTGCCGAAAAATTTGCGAAAAGTCCCGTGAAATTCACGGCGCCGGCGTCTGTTAAATTTTTTTGATGCCGGCGAATTTTCGCTGGCGTTTTGCGAATTTTTTCGTAATTTTTTCGTGCAAATTCGCCGCAATTAAATTCGCCCATCACTACACTTTACAGCTAATCCTCCATCTTTAACATGGTTCCCAGACATAATATTCACCTGTTAAAGCTTAAGACAAGTGCAGTACAGTACTGTGCATGGGAATGCCTGGGAAGAACATGGTGGTCTGGGTGGTACTGTACCCTAGACCTGTGTGTTTTGGGGGTTTTTTTTGAAGAGGAAGAGGGTATCAGGTTAATGGCTGGAATGTTTTCTTACATTTACCTTTAATAAATGTTGTTTTTTTTACGACATTGCTTCCTGGTCCTGTTTATTTCCATTTTCTAGATAAGGATATTAATGTGTAACCTGTTTCTTTAGAACTTCTCACTGACGCGCTGCTGCAACAGGTGTCACGCATTTCACGCTGCCAGATAAAAGCCTTCATTTATAGCCAGTAATAAGGACCTGCCCTTTTGTCAATATACATAGTAATACGTGTGTGATCCTGGCCCGGGATTCCTGGCACTGTGTAGATCCGATATGTAGTTCATATATGAGATATAATCACTCAAATTCACTGGAAAACCGTTTATAGAATGGGTCTTTGGTTCACTGAGTGCGTTGTATGTGGTTTACATCCAAGAACACAGATCTGCCTTAGCCTATAAGGCTACAGAAATGTGCCAGCTTGGCTGTAACTTTTACACCAGTACAGGTATGGGACCTGTTATCCAGAATGCGCGGGACCTGATGTTGTCCAGATAATGGATCCTTCTGTAATTTGGATCTCTATACCTTATTTCTACTAGAAAATCATGTAAATATTAAATAAACCCAATATTCTGGTTCTGCTTCCAATAAGGATTAATTATCTCTTAGTTTGGATCAAGTTCAAGGTTCTGTTTTATTAAAGAGAAAAAGGAAATCAATTTTTAAAATCTGGATTATATGATTATAATGGAGTCTATGGGGCAAATTCACTAAGATTCGTAGTTTCGCCAGCGCTCCGCAAATTCACTAAAATCCGAAGTTGCGCACAGGGTTAGCGTAAGGTTGCAAAGTTGTGCTAGCGTTGATTCGCTAAGTGAAGCGAAGTTACGCTATCGAAGGTTAATTTGCATACGGCGCCAAATTCAAATTTCAATGGAGGAATACGTACAATCACTACAAATGCCTGGGAAACCTTCAAAACATCAAATACTTTTTTTTTTTGCCCTACTCATGTGCCCACTGTATAGTTAAGTTGCCATGAGTTAGGAAATGTAGGGGGGAAGGAGGGGAGCCCCAAAAAAATTCCCGATCTTTTTCAGCCTATCACCCATAATATAGAAAACACGCCAGCATTTTTTGGGACTTAGAAAAAATTTGAACTTTTTTGGAAGCAATCCCTATCTACTCTATTGCGCTTCGCCTGGTCTGAGGTGGCAAAGGAAGTCTAGCGTAAAAGGTAGCGTTCAGTACACTGCGCGCGGCGTAAGGGTGCGGTGTAACACTAGCGAATCTAAGCCAGCGTTCGTTAGTGAATTTGCGAAGTAACGAAAATGCCCATCGCTAGCGAATTGACGCTAGCGTTCGGCGCTTAGTGAATTTGCCCCTATGAGAGACAGCCTTTCTGTAATTCAGAGCTTTCTGGATAACGGGTTTGTGGATAACGAATCCCATACCTGTATAGTGCTAAGAATGACAGTAAATAGTCACCTCTAAATCTCATCCTTATTGGCCTTCTGGGTTGGACCCATTTTGATTGCTGTGAGTGACAAGGTTCCCCGCTATTTGGGAACCTCTGCTTTAGGGAATTTTTTGGACTCCATTAGTTGATGACTTAATAAGGGTTCACTGCCAAATATCACCCTAATCACCCATAATGCTAGACCTCCAGAAAAAGAGGACTTTTTATTCAAACTGGCCTTCAGCCGCTGTAAACTACCAACCCACAATCCATTGTTCTGGGTTCCTCTGGGGAAGGCAGGCCCACTGGGGACCTGTGTGGGGACAAACCAGTGGATGTGGTTGAGCAGCATGAAGGCATATTACAGCAATGTTTAAGGGAAATGTGAGTTTGCTCTCCTAGATATACCCAGTAGCCCAGTTTAAAGTCCAATTAGGTGTTAATTTTGGGTGAGCACTAGTAATATGGATAAGACATTATTTCCATTTATCTTGCTGTCCAGCTTGGAGGCTTGACTAAATATTGGATGGCAAAGGAGAAATTCAACCCAAGTCTAAAAATCAGTGGTTTAGAGAAAATGGCCTTCTATTAGCTGCTCGGCTTCCCACATGCACAATCCCCAGCAATGTTCCCTCTAAAGCTGGCCATAGATGTTGAGATTTGATCCGATCCTCATCTTCTCAGAACAATCGTACGAATTTACCATAAACTAAAAAGACCAATTTGCCAGGAAAACAAAGGGGAGCTGCCTGCTTGGCCCTGCAAACATAGATACATTGCACTGGGACCGACAAAGATTTTTTGACCTGGCCGATCAATTTCCTGACAGATGTCGGCCGAAAAATCGTAAGATGTACGATCGTTCGAGTCCCACTAACCGCGCGATAATTTCGAAGGATTGGTCAGACTTTCCTAAAATCGGTCGTTCGGCAAGAAGAATCGTCGCGTCTATGGGGAGCTTAAGGTGTGTGCTCCGCGAACACTCAAATTTTGAGGCCAGTGCAAACAAGAAATTATGGTGCGCACTACTAATAGTACTAATTCCGACACATAAGCACGTAAGTTACAAATGCGCCCACAAAGTAATTTTTTGCGTAGAGAAGGAATTAGAGGGAACATTGCTCCCCAGTAGCATGGAACCAACGACCCAGTCCAACCAATGTAAAATTAAAAAAAAAAAGTTTTTTTGTAAGGTGAACAACCCCTTTAAGGACAAGCAAGAGATTTGCTAGTGTCAGGAGCAATCTGCCTGCCAGCGGCATTCGTAGCCTTCTAGTATTGGTACATTTATATCTGTTAGTATTGGAAGCAGTTGGTCTTCCAGTTGTTTGCTCCTCTTTATTGGCATCCACAATCTTTCTTTAGACTGATATTTGTGTGTTTAGGCCAGTTCTGCCCTTCCGACAGTTAAAGGCTTTGTATGTTTCTCTGCTTGTGATTCCTCTGTTATCACTCTCCTTAAACTACTCCATTGCTGCATCTGCTGTTATTGGCAGCACTTTCACTGTTCATCCTCCTGTCGTTTGTTTATGTATAATATAGAAAAAATACCGTTTCATCATGCCAGACTCCGTCTGCTTCAAACGAACGCGCTCAGTCAGTAAATGGCACAGAGGGGAACCCAATTCCCAAGTGCGAGCATTGTGCTCCATCTCTTTCCTAGAGAGTCGCTACTGTTTGTGTTGATTGTTATTACCACTAACCCGGGAGCTACCAACATGTATCACTGAAGTGGCACAGCAAATATATATATCAACCTCTGGTATTGCCAAGGGTTCAGTTTGCACCATGTTGTGCCATTAAAGGAGAACTAAAGCTTAAGCAAAGAAGTAGCTAGAAATGTTGTACATTATGTTTTGGGCTTCTGTACCAGCCCAAGGAAACCATAGCCCTTTAGCAGTAAAGATCTGTGTCTCCAAAGATGCCCCAGTAGCTCCCCATCTTCTTTTCTGCTGATTCACTGCACATGCTCTGTGCTGCTGTCACTTACTGAGCTTAGGGACACACTCACAATATACAGTACACATAGACTAGAAATGTCACGATATAAGGCTGATTAGTAATTAATACACATAATTACTACATGGCAGCACAGAAACCAGTGCAATTAGCATCAGAATTTAATAATCAGCAAACCTGTAGCATCAGCTTATATTACAGGGGAAGCTCATTTTCTGCTGGATAATTAGTGACGAGCCCTAAGCTTAGCTTCTCAACAGCCAATCAGAGCCCACTGAGCATGTGAGTGTCACAGACACTTTCCAAGATGGTGACCCCCTGTGACAAGTTTGAAGTCCTGGATCATTGCTGATATTGACAAGCTGAAACTTTAGGCTGGTGCAATAAGTTCTGTATATAAAATATGGCTTTTTTAGCAATATTAATTTTTAGGGTTTAGTTCTCTTTTAAGGGGGATAATATACTCCACTTTCTGAGTGCCTGGACTGGCATTAATATTTGCCCAAAATGTTTGGGATCCACTTCTGCTGTCCTGAAGAAGCTCAGGATATACCTATTATTAGATACTTCTGTACTATACTAACTCCAATTCATAATAGCAGCAGATAGTGTTATGGTATGGAGAAAAATCAACCACCGCCTATTATGATGTTCAATATGTGGTCCTGCCCTAAAATTAAACTATTCTGGAGGGAGGTCACACATTTTTTGAACAATAGATTGAAAATTAAGATACAATTATCTCTGTGTTTCGCTCTATTAAATTTAGAGAGTGATGGGTTTTTCTTTACCTTCCAAGCCAAAATTTATATCCCATGAAAAAAAGACACTGACAAGTTTATTTTTGGCCTCTACCAAAAAAAGCTTTATTAAATTTTTGGTTACATAAAGAGTGTCCCTCAGTGTCGGATACAATTTCTTATATGAACCAACTTAGTTGGCACGAAGCTTTAAAATCAAAATCAAATGGGAGAAGCTCTAAAGAATCCTTTAAACTTATATGGTCTCCTTATTTTGAGTCTTGTGTTTCTTATACCAAAGATCAAGTTTTAAGGTTTCTCCAAATCTAATTAGGATGATAACTGTACAATCTGATTTTCCTGAAACAATGGGCTTTTCTATCTTTCTTTCTTTTCTTTTTATTTGTCCTCACATCCACTGGTTTAGTTAAATTTTTCTGTATTTAATAATAATAAATTAATATAAATTAATAATAAATATATTTTAAAATAATGTTCAATGGTAGTGAAAACATTTCTGGAAAATCTATAGGGTGAGCCAGAGAAAAGGCTCCTCTGCTAGATTCTAAAGCTTGGAATTGAGAAGGATTATACGGTTATAATGTTTTTAAATGTCCAAAGTTGACCAGCTTTTGAGGTTATGGCAGACAACAACAGTGGAAAGGGAGCAGATTGGACATCAATGGGTTGGTGAAGAGTTGCCCAATTTAGTGGAAACCTTGTGCAATATGAAGGCTCAATAAGAAGAAGCAAATTAAAAATATCTGAGAACAAAAAAAGTGAAATTTAGCCAGAAAAACTAGATTTTTCTAGCTCTGATAAATCTCCAGTTTTATTTCACCTTCCATTGTAGTGTCCCCTGCCCGACTCATCCACCCCATGCAGTCCCAGAGTAATAAATCCTTGTGTGACTTATATTTTTTCATATTTGTCTAAACCTGAGGATGATGACGAGGAAATCTCTCATTTACCCAAACAGCTGTAATGGCACAAATGATTCCATGTAATGCACTGAACTGTGCCAGCTGCCGGGATTTATAGGGATTGTCTTTTCTCATTTAGCCCTTGGATTACCTCCTCTTGTTGTGTGTTGCAGAATCCCCTCTAAGCAAGACACCCCCCCCCCAGCCAGGGGCTTATTCTCTGCACCGCTGAGCTCCTCAAAGGTGTCTTGCCTTCAGCATCCGTTGTACAATGCTCCTATATACATTTGCACCTTCCTTATTTTCTATACACTTCCTACTGATGAAGTTCTGTATAGGAAATACATCTAGGTGGCCTATTTATAAAAAAGTAGGATTCTTGTAATGCATTAAATTTCAGTACAATTCAGCAGGAAATAGTTCATCTATTTATAAAGCCTCAGTGGAGAAATAAAAGTGCAAAACAACAGGAGCTTCCTTATTTTCCTTACATAAAAGAGCCATTCCGGAATTCCACGGAAAGATATTCTATTATTTTGCACCACTCTGTACTCGGCGGCCAATGAGATCAGTGGGATCAGTGTATTATAAATCCTCAAGTATTAAAAAAAGACGATAATAAGAAACACAGGCTTTATTTTATTCAAATTTTCCCACAAATTATTTCAGGAATTTTTAGTTTCACAGCTTCGTATCAGTAACGTTTGCTCGTGGTGACAAATCACAGAAATAGCTGGTGCACACTTTAATTGGATGGGAATTGTATTTTTATTGTATTTTTATACCTTTGTCATTTTATTCCACGCGTGTATGTGCCAAACTGAGGATTTCGTTTGGTATTTGGAATGATTTAGAAGTTGGTTTGGTTCTGTCCCTATACCTCCTGGGCCCCACTGCAGGGTCTGATTCCTCTGTAGTTACGCCCCTGCAGGGTACCCTCTGTTACTGTAATTGTATTGGTTCCTTTAACAAACTCCTATAACAGTAGGGACCCCCTAATGCTAATATAAGACAAGGTGCTTAAAGAAGAAGGAAAGCTACAGAGGCCGTTTATTGCCAATAGATTAGCCACAATTGTGAAAGCTAAAAGACTATATTTATTCTGCAGAATGATTTACCATACCGGAGTAAACAGCTCTAGACACTTGTCTCTGTTTGTTTAGGATAGCAGCTGCCATATTAGCTTGGTGTAACGTCACTTCCTGCCTGAGTCTCTCCCTGTTTTCATATAACTCTGGGCTCAGATTACAGCAGGGAAGGGAGGGGGAAAAGAGAGAGGAGCAAACTGAGCATGCTCAAGCCCTAGCCCTGGAGGTTTTGTCATGAACGCTGCCGCCTGGAGCTCCGGGCAGCGCGTCCTTCGCTCCCAAAATGGCAGACGCCTCTGACACGGGATGATGCGCCAGCGCCGAATTGGCTCCAAAATTCAAAATAAAAGTGCGCCCAGTACTCTCCATCACTGCCCAATTATAGGATCTGCTTATTAGTGTTCCTGGGTGCTTTATTGTAGTTATTCTAGACTTTGAACCCTGCCTGGACTTTGATTCTGACCCTTTCTGCCTGCCATTGAACCTTGCCTGGACTTTGACCTTGTATTCGCCTTAACCTTTGCCTGTACCTTGAATCTGAACTCTGATCCTAAAGGCTTCCTTCTTGGTCCTGACTTCCCCGCTGGAAGCCGATAGTCCCCCTTGACAGGTTTAAAGTGGACCTGTCACCCAGACACAAAATTCTGTATAATAAAAGTCCTTTTCAAATTAAACATGAAATCCAATTTCTATTTTTTATTAAAGCATTCATAGCTGTTGTAAGCTCATTTAAACATCTCAGCTGTCAATCAAATATTGTCTGCCACTCCTCTATGCCAGTGGCATAGGGGTGGGGCAGACAATTACTTTCACTTTCTATTCAGCACTTCCTAGATGTCACTGCTCTCCCCACATTCCCCCGTTCTCTTTACCATTTAATTGTGTAGCCAGGGCATGGGGATGGACATTGGGTCCCCCATTCTGGTGCAAAACAAGATTCTGAGATGATACAAGGCTTATCTTAATAACACAACATGGCTGCTGCCTGCTATAATTTTGAAATCCCAGACTGAAGGAAGCAAGATTCAAATAATTTATATAGTGTAATTAAAGTTCATTTTGCTTGACTGATGTGATAAAATAGTATTTGGAATAATTTTTTTGGGTGACGGGTCCCCTTTAAGCTGCAAACAGAAAGTCTGATACAGAAGCCCATGAGTACACAATAGAAGGAAGAAATGTGGTGTTTCTTTTGACAGAGGACTCAGAGCAGCATTACTTAGAGGGTTTACTAGTGTATTTATATAGACTTATAGCTTACTTAATTTTAGCCTTTCCTTCTCCTTTAATACATTACCTCCAAAACAGTCTGATGTGCTCTTGCCATTGGCTGTCATGGAAACTGCCTGTCGTCACTGGTAGAGAGGATTTTTCAGCAAAAAAAGTGATTTCCAACCAAAAACTGCCTGTACCCGCACTAATGGATGCTGTACATTGGAGGAACTGGTCATGTGACAGTAGCCTAAAAATCTGCCCCACCATTAGAGCGCATGGGAAAGCATTGGGGCTTATTTACAGCACAATTTGAATCTAAACAGTGATGTTTCTATTTGGGGAATTTAAACCTTGTTTGGGGATACCTCCCAGTGGCAGAACTAAGAGCTTATAGGCCCCGGTGCAAAATGTTGTGCCACGGATTTATAGAAGATGAGCCCCACAAACAGGGACAAGGAGGGGGCAGCAGTGGAGTTGTAGGAGTAGAGGCTTGAGCTCCTGCTGCAGGAGATAATGAGAAATAGAGAAGGAGATGCATCTTTCTGTTGGAGGAGGTGAGGGATCAGTGTTTCTCCTGGGGGATGTGTGTGGGGCCTGTCGATGAGAAGGTGGGAGATTCTGTCAGTGGGAGAAGTGAGAAGCTACAGTCTATATATCCCTAAGCCCAGCTGAGCCCTTTCTATAGGATTCATATGAACTCTAGGCTGCACCTTCCAACCCCTCCCCCAGGGTGCATTACCTCCTTATACACTAATCAACCCTACATGCCTGCAATTGGTCACCTTTGACTCAGATCCACTGTTGTTACTGGCTGCTCCTGGGCTGTGTATTCCTGACCCATAATCTACACTTTCCTTTCTCTCTGACCATCCTACACCTGGGCCTCCTCTTACATACGTATTTGCAAAGAGAACAGTCTCTCACACATTAAAGAGACGTGACTCACAAGTACAAGTTTCCCCTTTGTTTTAATCACTTCATTGACTTTTGTCCTTCGTTTCCTTCCCAGAATTCCCTCTGCTTTCCGTACAACAGAAATGCTTTTATATAACATTGACTGCTGTGGGTTTTGTTAAGGTGGGAAGGATAGTATATAGGTATATCCAGGTGTTGGGAGCAATGTCATTGCATTATGTGTCATATGACAATGGTGGGGAGATGGCAAAGCAGTTGGTTCTAGTGGTGCAAACAAGTCTTTGCTTGATTTGGATATTTGCATATTGAGTCTCTGGGCCAATTATTCAATCCATAAGCAGATCTATGCAGGTCAGGGGGCCTCCACACATGGGAGAGAGCCACATCATTGCGGTCATCAGAAGCCCCCCATACATGGGAGAGAACCACATTAGTGTGGGCATCAGGGGCCCCCCATACATGGGAGAGAACCACATCAGTGTAGGCATCAGGGGCCCCCCATACATGGGAGAGAACCACATCAGTGTAGGCATCAGGGGCCCCCCATACATGGGAGAGAAACACTTCATTGTGGGCTCAGGGGCCTCCATACATGGGAGAGAAATACATCAATGTGGGCATCAGGGGGCCTCCATACATGGGAGAGAAATACATCAATGTGGGCATCAGGGGCCCCCCATACATGGGAGAGAAATTCATCAATGTGGGCATCAGGGGGCCTCCATACATTGGAGGGAAACACATCAATGCAGGCTCAGGGCCTCCATACATGGGAGAGAAACACATCAATGGGGGCTCAGGGCCTCCATAAAGGGGAGTGGACCACATCAGTGTGGGCATCAGGGGGTCTCCATACATGGAAGAGAAACACATCAATGTGGGCATCAGGGGACCTCCATACATGGCTGAGAAACACATCAATGCAGGCTCAGGGCCTCCATACATGGGAGAGAAATACATCAATGTGGGCATCAGGGGACCTCCATATATGGGAGAGAAACACTTTATTGCGGGGTCAGGGGCCTCCATACGTGGGAGAGAAACACATCAATGTGGGCATCAGGGGACCTCTATACACGGGAGAGAAACACATCAGTGTGGGCATCAGGGGACCTCTATCCATCAGAGGGCCACATCCATGCGGGGCCACCCTACATGGGTCACTAAGCTGCTGGCTTAGTTAAAAGGGGCCAAACCTGAAGCTTTTGTCAGGCAGTGCATGGACAGCTTTAGGGAAGGTCTGCCTAGTGTTAAATCACATTATCCCAAAAATGATGAACTGGTGCTAAGAAGTAAATGGGATCAGAGTCTCTGTGTTCTCTAGGGATTTGCGCCTCTAGCTGTGCCTCGTTCTACTAACTTTAACTTGTTTGTAGTTTTTCCTAATGAGCCGTTCCCAGTCTGACCTCTCACTAATGATTCACGTATGCTGAATAAAAAGGACGGTTCTGTATTGTGCCAGATTTCTTGGAAAGGACAAAAACATGACAAAGGGTCAATAACAATTAGGCAAAAAGAGTGAATCAGGGACCAAACAGAGCCACTGATGTGCTGTTAACCCTTTCCACTCCTCCATAGGATCAAGCACACTAACATTGTGTCACTGGAGGACATCTATGACAGCCGGAGTCACCTATACCTCATCATGCAGCTGTAAGTATTACTCTTTTATATGCCTTGCCTGCCCCCTACTGGTAACAACTGAGTATTTTAGAATAATTTGTTCGTTATGACACTATTATTATTATTATTATTAACATGTATTTATATAGCGCCAACATATTGCGTAGCACTATGACATTGTATTTTGGGGCTAATAAACAGTTACCCCCATGTGCCATTATTTGCTTTATTGTTATTAATGATTTAGTTATACCGTGCGATACATTCAAATATCACAATGGGCACGTAAGGAGGGTATATAACAACTGGTTGATACGGCATGTTCTGCATATTCATAGGTCTTTTTCTTTTCTCTCCCTAGGGTGTCAGGGGGAGAGCTGTTTGACAGGATTGTGGAGAAAGGTTTCTATACAGAGAAAGACGCCAGTCAGCTCATCAAGCAGATTTTGGATGCGGTCAAGTACCTGCATGATATGGGCATTGTGCACCGGGATTTAAAGGTACAGCTCTACAGTAAAATGAATGCACTTAGTGCTTTGCTGCTTTATCTATATATTAACACACTGGCTAAACCTGTAATGTAGGTAAAATACACTGCCTGGAGTACACATATCAGTAGCTTTAGGGCACTGGCATAAAGGGTGGTTCAAATGGCTTTGCTGCCTGCCCACCAAGCACCTAGCTTAATCAAATACTCCTCCATATACTTCAATGGTAGTTGCCTTGACCCACAGGGGTGTAACTACAGAGGAATCAGACCCTGCAGCTCCAGGGGGTCCCATGAGATAAAGGGGGCCTCACAAGGCCCTAATTCATGAGCAATTTCAACATATATTGGTAAAAAAGGACAACCTCTGGATATTTTGGGGGCCTAAAATTAATTTGCTGGGGGCCCAGTCAGTGGCGTAACTAGACCCCTTAGGGCCCTGGTACGTAAATTTACAACTGGGCCCCCTACCCCCCCATGTGACAACCCCCCCCCATGCATATATATGCTGCTGGTTTATAGTGACAGAGAAAAAGAAATCAATCTGAGAAAGACAACTAGTCTTTTAATACAGGTATGGGATCCGGAATCCCGTTATCCAGAAAGCTCCGAATTATGGAAAGGCCATCTCCCATAGACTCCATTATAATTAAAATTATTACCTTTTTCTTTGTAATAATAAAACTGTATCATGTACTTGATCCCAACTCAGATATAATTAATCCTTATTGGAAGCAAAACCAGCCTATTGGGTTTATTTAATGTTTACATGATTTTCTAGTAGACTTCAGGTATGAAGATCCAAATTCCGGAAAGATCCATTATCTGGAAACTCCCAGGTCCTGAGCATTCTGAATAACAAGTCCCATACCTGTACTCAAAGGATATAAGCACAGGAGTCTAATCTAATCTAAAACTTGAGCCCCAACCTTCCTGCAGTGCCCGGCACCCTGTGGCAGTTTCTGGGCAGTTTTTGCAGCTCAGATCCCTAAGCTGTTGCAGAACCTCTTGTGCGTCATGCCGATCTGTAGGCAATTGGGATTGAAGACTCCATGCATCTAATCCAACGGCAGCTCCTGCCTGCACCTCTTCTTGTGATCGGTGAAATCATTAAGACATTATGGCATCAGCCTGGCCGGTGTAAGATCTGTATTAATTGCATCCTCAGTATATTCCCAGAGACACCGGCATTAATATTCATTTGTTCCATAATTAGTTCTCTGCTTTGATGCCATCGGCAGCTTGTGGGATTTGTCTAATTGCAGCGCCTGGTTATATCCCCCCCCCCCGGTGCAAGTGATTCCCTCCCAACCACCCACTTATGGCCAGAGAAATGCGATATTCCAGGGAAATTCTTAGCTAACCTGATATTCTTTAGCTGCTATTGTAATAGAGAGATCAAGAATAAGTGGGGTTTATATTTATCGTGCAACCCACAACAAAGCCTTCTATTATAATAATGATATACTGCTATTTAATGCTCAATTGTTTTCCCCAATATCAGGGTGCGCCCAGCGCCGGATTTCTTTGTGGGCCGCCCCTAGGCCACTCGGTCCGACCAGGCGGCCGCGCGGTCCTAGCGCCCGCCTACACATCCCCTTCCCAGCGCGCCGGCGAAAAAACGCCGGCGCAGCTGGTGTAGTTGAATGGGGGCGCACACGTCCCCATAATGCGGCTGGGCGGCATGCCGCCCCTATTTTTTACCTTGCCGCAAATCCGGTCCTGGGTGCGCCTTATTGCCTTATTATTTTACCCTAAGATGAAAAAGCACCCAGTGTGCCATCATCCTTAGGGTGGGAACTGCTGTATTGTTTCCCTTGATCATTGGTTTTCAGACTGTTTTGTTTTATTGACCTCCACTCTTTGACCAAGACCCTCCTTACCTAGTACCAAAGTTACAGATATATAACACACTGTTATACAGTATATCCCTTGAATATATAGGGTAGGATCCTGCTACCCTAGTCCTAGACCTTGGAAGCATTCTCAAATATAGGCCGACAAGAGCCTGTTTAATGGGATACTGGCAAAAAATGTTTTTTTCAAAACACATTAGTTAATAGAGCTGTTCCAGCAGAATTCTGCACTGAAATCCATTTCTTAAAGGAGAAGGCAACCCCCTGGGTGCAAAAACCCTCCGCCCTCCCCTGTGTTGCCCCCCCTCCCTCCTCCCCCCTGGCCTACCTGTCCCGCTGGGCAAATGCCCCTAACTTGTCTACGGAGTTCACTGACGCCATCTTCTTCCAAGCGATCTTCTTCCTGCTTTGACCGGCGCATGCGCAGTAGGAGCATTTCGCCGGTATGGATCTACTGCGCATGCGCCAAAAGTCACGAAAATCGGAAAACTTTGTGACTTTTGGCGCATGCGCAGTAGATCCGTACCGGCACTGTACTGCGCATGCGCCAAAACACCAGTCAAAGCAGGAAGAAGATCGCGTGGAAGAAGATGGCGTCTGTGACTTCCGTGGACTCGACCTGCACAAAGGGGTAAGTAACAAGTTTGGGGCCTCCCCCCTGGCCTACCTGTCCCGTTGGGCCAGGGGGGAGGCCACAAACTTGTTACTTACCCCTCTGTGCAGGAGGGAGGGGAAGCAACACAGGGGAGGGGGGAGGGTTTTTGCGCCCAGGGGGTTTCTTCTCCTTTAAAAGAGCAAATATATTTTTTTATATTTAATTTTTAAATCTGACATGGGGCTAGACATATTGTCAGTTTCCCAGCTGCCCCCAGTAATGTGATTTGTGCTCTGATAAACTTCAGTCACTCTTTACTGCTGTACTGCAAGTTGGAGTGATGTAACCCCCTCCCTTAACCCCCCAGCAGCCAAACAACAGAAAAATGGGAAGGTAACCAGTTAGCTGCTCCCTAACACAAGATAACAGCTGCCTGGTAGATATAAGAACAACACTCAATAGTAAAAGCCAGGTCCCACTGCGACACATTCAGTTACATTGAGTTGGACCCCCCAGCCAGGTCCCTCCAGAGGCCAGTTAGTTTCCATTCAGTTTAAATTAAATAGGGGTGTTATTATAGAAAACCTCTTACCCCTTTATTGTATCTGTTTTCTCCTCAGCCGGAGAACTTGCTCTACTACAGTATAGACGAAGATTCCAAAATTATGATCAGTGACTTCGGCCTGTCGAAGATTGAGGGTTCTGGAAGTGTGATGTCGACTGCCTGCGGGACTCCGGGCTATGTTGGTAAGTTCCTTTTAATATAATATGCATGGAGAAACTCTTAGGGTGTTTCACTTACCCTTCCTAATAAAACTGTTATCTATCCTTAAATGGGAACAATTGCGAAAATTAAAATTTAATAGAAGCTTCATACTGAAAAAATAAACTTTCTAATTTATAATCATTTAAAAATTCTGTACCGTTTCTGAAATAATCAAGTTTATCTTCACTCTCCCTCTCTCAGCATCTGTTTCTCTTCATTCAGCAGTTGGGTGTCAGATGAATGATCCAATATATCTTATAGGGAGGCTCATTTTAGAGCTCATTTTAGAGCTCTACATATTAGAGCTCACTCTATTAAAATCACCAGACATCATGTCTCTCTACATGCAGGATTTGTGCAAAAGGCAGTTATTTTGTTAGATTTTGGTTTTACTGGAATCAGTTATTTGAGGGAGCTCTGATACATCTGCTTGAAAAGGAAGCCCCCCCCCAATAAGATATATTGGATCTAACTGTCAATGAATATCTGACACCCAACTGCTGCATGAAGAGAGAATGAAGAGAAACAGATGCTGAGAGAGGGAGAGTGAAGATAAACTTTATTCTTTTAGAAATGGTACAGAATTTTTAATTGATTGTATTTAGAACATTTTTTAATTCAGTATGAGGAAGCTTATATGAAATGTTCATTTTAATCCCTTTAATGCCCAAGGTGTTTGCTCCACTGGTGTAATTCCAACAGCAGAGAAGTATCTTCCTCTTAATGGTAACCGTTATCAGCAGCAGTAGGTGAATTGTAACTAAAGACACCAAAATAGTGCATGCAAAGTATTTTCCAGGTCTAGCAACCCACAGCAACTTAACTTATTAGAAATTTGCTTTGAAACAGTTGACCAGTAAATGTTGCCATCAGGGTCCAGCACCAAACTCTTTTTTTTTTGGGACCCACCATAAACCATAATTTTTAATTATCGTGTGTTGAAAATATTTATTGGTCAGCGTCTCACTGCACATCCTTATAACTCCTGGGACCCTCATCTCAGAGGCTGATTCCTCACTACGCATTGGTTGGTTGCTATGGGTTACTAGGACTGACAAATCCCCTTAGAGTTTTATATGATCACATACAGAGGTAGAATATGTACAGGTTATAAAGTACAAAATAACAGGCTGGAGGTAACAAAAGCATAATGTTTTCACTCAGGACTTGGGTGTAATATTCAGGTTTCCAATGTTTACACCATTGTAAGGCACTCACAGACTTGAATGAACTGGGGCCCTTTGCTCTTTTGGGTCTAAATTCCTAAACATGATGTGTCATTAGTTGCCCTGATTATTATTGTGTTGATAACCAGTGGTCCCCAACCAGTAGCTCATGAGTAACATGTTGCTCTTAAACCCCTTGGATGTTGCTCCCAGTGGCCTCAAAGCAGGAGCTTATTTTTAAATTCCAGGCTTGGAGGTAAGTTTTGGTTGTATAAAAACCAGGTGTACTGCCAAACAGAGCCTCAATGTAGGTTGACAATCCACATAGAGGCTACCAAATGCAGTGTCGGACTGGGATGCCAGGGGCCCACCAGAAAACCTTACACTGTGGGCACACCTTAGACCATGGACTCACTTTCCAAACTATTATTCCTCCTCTCCTCACTCAACCCTTTATTATCCCACTCTTTTATATCTACTTAATATATTCTTCCATTATTAAGCATTTGTTTCCCATAAAGAAATAGGGAATGACCATGAAATATGCTAAATGTTTAGAAGCAAGAGGCCCACTGATACCTGGGCCCACCGGGAGTTTTCCTGGTATCCCGGTGGGCCAGTCCGACACTGACCAAATGGCCAATCACAGCATTTATTTGGCACCCCAAGAGCATGCTCCCCAACTTCTTTTAATTCTGAATGTTGCTCACTGGTTCAAAAGCTTGCGGATCCCTGATCTAAACCGTTATATATGAGGGCCCATACACAGGCTATTTGGGTCATAAAATGCCAACCTTATAAGCAAGCAAGTGCCCAAAACTGAGAAATACATACCATAGAAGGGCAGGAAAGAGAAGAAAGCACAACACTCTCTTGGGCAAGAAAATGATGGAGGACTGATCACAGTTTGGGGTTATGGTATATTTTGCTTTTGCTTGGGCGGCCTTTGACCTATTGTTCTGAGTAGCCAGAGGGCAGTCCTATATTATCATAATGAACTATATGTGTTTATAATCATTAATAGTTATTTTAGCCTTTACAAGAAAAGCTGGTGCACTGCAATTGAATTTTTCCCTCTTTCTCACAGCTCCGGAGGTGTTGGCTCAGAAGCCTTACAGTAAAGCTGTGGATTGCTGGTCGATTGGTGTCATAGCATATATACTGTAAGTACTGCCCCACTACAATATGAGTAGTGATATATCCACTCATATATATATCCGACCCTGCACGACTCTTCGTTGGTCGGGGTTGAGCTCTTCTCCTGCTCTCCCCGCCCACCACCTTGCACTGCCGGCTTCCGACTTCCAGCTTCTTTTATAGATACTGCACCTGCTGGCGACGCCTCTTTTGTGACATCATCGACAGGTCGGGTCTATAAAAGGAAGCCTGCGGGCAGGCGCAGGTGGAGGGAGGGTTGGTTTTCGGGCGAGTGCGGGTCAGGAAAAACCCAACCCGCACATCGCTACCGCTCACTGCATTGAACATTTAAGCCCAGACTAACACACATCAGATAGGTATAAACAGGGAAAGTACACTTTTGGCAAACAATACGATTATATCTGTTCATATAATCGTTCTCCGTGGATGGCATATCGTATGGTAAAACAATTGTCAGACGATCGTTTAACGATACGATCGTTCATCGCAGAATGATAAAAGTATGCACGTGTATGGCCACCTTTACACTGTATTAACTGGTAATAGCCTGGATCTATTGTACTCATTCTATTTAAATGGGTTCTTCACCTTTACATTATGATGTAGAGAGTAATATTCTGAGATAATTTGCAATTGGTTTTCATTTTTTATTATTTGTGGTTTTTTTTTAGCTTTTTATTCAGCAGCTCTCCAGTTTGCAATTTCAGCAATCTGGTTGCTAGGGTCCAATTTACCTTAGCAACCATGCCATGATTTGAATGAGACTGGAATATGAAGAGGAGAGGCCTGACTAGAAAGATGTGTAATAAAGAGTAGCAATAACAATACATTTATAGCCTTACAGAGTATTTGTTTTTTAGATGGGGTTAGTGACCCCCATTTGAAAGCTGGAAAGAGTCAGAAGAAGGAGAAAAAAAAAATTAAACCAGTTAAAAAATAAATAATGACAACCAATTGAAAAGTTGCTTCGAATTGGCCATTCTATAACATACTAAAAGTAAACTTAAGGGTGAACCACCTGTACTGTAGTAATACAGACTATGACGGTATCACACTGGGTCTTAGAAGCTGGCCCTCCCTTCACAACAATAATAGATTATGACAGTGAGGTTTTTATTAAGGCTCATAATTGAAATAAAGTTGGGTTGGATGGGCAATGTCCTAGGCTGGGCCCACTAGGAATCCCTCTGTTACACTGGTAGGTCAGTCTGACCCTGGAGTGTTGGAACTGCAAGTATCTAGTATCCATTTCTAGCAAAATATATGTTAATATCCACAGTTGATATACTTTATAATTATAATTTACAGTATTTCACACGTTGGGCACAACCAGACTTTGCCGAAGTCAAGAAATGGGCAGTTACAAAACAATAACAACTGAGTGGATACTACACGGATATCAAAAGTGGTTTATTACTGGAGTGCCAGACTTTGAGACATGTCTCACTCTGGAAGGGGTAATAGTAGGGAAGTGTTTGATTGTAAGTATAGGGGATAGCCCAGAGGTGGGCATTGTGTGTGTTACTCAGTTATGTATTGTAAGGGGCAGACAGGGGGGAGGAATATAGATGTAACGACAGGCGGCAAGGACTGGGCTTGGCAGAATTTCCTGAGACTGTGCTCTGTTCCATGTGAGTGCTCGCTAGTTGAGCAATAAAGTGCGTGTTCTTGTGCCCGTTTGTGCTCTAGCACTTGCACCTGGGTAATATAAATGACCCCCCGTGTATGTTAGGGAAATCAATGTAATACATCGCACATCTAAGGAGACTGACAAATTTAATCCCCTTCACCCAGACTGTGTGGTTACCCGCCATTCTATGATGAGAATGATGCCAAACTCTTTGAGCAGATTCTGAAAGCCGAGTATGAGTTCGACTCTCCGTACTGGGACGACATCTCTGATTCAGGTAACTCAGGATTCACTGATTCGGTGATCATTTCATATTAATGATTTTTATTTATCATGCACCAAACTAGAACATATCTACATATATCTATTTAATATATAATACACTGACTGAAGTAGCGTGTAGATGGCAGTCAGAAATTTATATAAATAATGATTAGGAACCTGAGATCACTGTCCTACACCAAACAGGCCGTGTAGATTGTTTACTCCTCACTGCGTTTCTCTTCTGTCCTGTCACCTTTTTAAATCAAGCTAAAAGCTTTGTGTGCCTTTAAGTGGGCATAGTATGCAAAAAAGACATCATGATGGGGAAAAAAAAAAGATTTTTTTTTTTGGAGGGGGGCAGAATAAATGGGGCAACACTTGAGCCAGTGCAGTGCCCATAACAATACAGACTGGCCATATTATTGTGCTTTCCAGTGCAAGAATAATGTGGTTATTGCTATTTACTATTCCCAGCAAAAGATTTCATCCAACATCTGATGGAAAAGGATCCAAATAAACGCATCACGTGTGACCAAGCCCTGCAGCATCCCTGGTAAGTTCCCCTGGCCTGAGATTGTCACTTACCTAAAGAAATAAATGGAAGAGACATTCCAGATTTACAGTATAGGAAATATCACTGTGTTTTTAACTGCCTTCCAAACTACAAAGTAGGGCAGGAACCCCACCGAAACCTTCAAACACTGTTGTAGGGGTGTAGTAGGGGACCTGTAGTAGAGACCTAATAAATGGAGAAGGGTATCGGATACCAAATGTTAAAGTCTGGTTCCTGTCGTGAAAGCCATTCTTTGACATAAATAACATGTCTTTTTTTAAAATCTACCCAATATCTCAAAGGTATAAGGCTACAGAATTTGAATTTTTTAAAGCAACGTTATTACCAAAAGGCAACAGGCCGTAGGAATGAATAGTTCTTAAAGGAGTGGTTCACCTTCAAACAACTAGTTGTTTTCAGACAGATCAATAGAAATAACGACGTTGGATCGCGGCCGCATCTGTGCGTCTATGCGGTCCCGCGATCCAAACGCCCTTATCGGATCCATTATGAACCAGTCGTTGGGCGCTGGGGCCCATGATCGGATCAGCCCGATATCGCCAACTTCATTGTGGGCATATCAGGGAGAGATCTGCTTGTTTGGAGACATCTCTGCGTCTATGGCCACCTTAAGAGACATTCCAGACTTACAGTATAGGAAATATCAGTGTTTTTAACTGCCTTCAGAACTACAAAGTAGGGCAGGAACCCCACCAAAACATTTGTCCTTCAAACACTGTTGTAGGGGTGTAGTAGGGGACCTTTGGTAGAGACCTACTAAATGGACAAGGGTATCGGATACCAAATGTTAAAGTCTGGTTCCTGTCATGAAAGCCATTCTTTGTCATAAAGAACATAAATAACATCTCTTTTTTTAAAATCTACCCGATATCTCAAAGGTATAAGGCTACAGAATTTGAATTTTTTTAAAGCAACGTTATTACCAAAAGGCAACAGGCCCTAGGAATGAATAGTTTTTAAAGGGGTGGTTCACCTTCAAATAGGGATGCACCGAATCTACTATTTTGGATTCGGCCGAACCCCCGAATCCTTCGCAAAAGATTTGGCCGAATACCGAACCGAATCCAAATTTGCATACGCAAATTAGGTGTTGGAAGGGGAAAACATTTTTTGCTTCATTGTTTTATGGCCAAAAGTAAAGTGATTTCCCTCCCCGCTCCCAATTTGCATATGCAAATTTGGATTCGGTTCGGCCTGGCAGGGGGATTCGGCGAATCGGAATCCTACTGCCCGAATCCCGAACCGAATCCTGGATTCGGCGCATGCCTACCTTCAAACAACTTGTTGTTTTCAGATAGATCACTAGAAATAACGACTTTTTCTAATGACTTTCTATTTTCTATGTGTGACCGTTTTTCTAATATTGAAGTGTAAAGTGTCATTTTTTACCTTCTGAAGCAGCTCTGAAGTGGGGGGTCGCCGACCCTGTAAACTGTTCTAAATGTTAGTTGATACATTTCTTATCTTTGTCCCTACTGAGCAGAATCCCTGAGTTTCATTACAGGCAGCTGTTAGCCTTGATACAATAGTTGCTGATACTCCAGAGATGTTGCTGAGAAATGGATCAACTAAATGTTGCAAAATTATAACAGTTTAGAGTCTGCGCCTGAATTACTGAGCTGCCAGACTCATACACCAGAGACACGAACATTCAACTTTAAACTTAGATTTTGAAGTAACAGTAAAAAATAAATAATGGAAAGTAATTGAAAAAAGTCTTTATTTCTGGGGAACAATCTAAAAACAGCTGAATTGAAAAAAAGTGTTTGGAAGGTGAACATCTCTTTGTTTTCTTACCAGGATTGCTGGGGACACTGCGCTGGATAAGAATATCCATGAATCAGTCAGTGAGCAGATCAGGAAAAATTTTGCCAAAAGCAGATGGAAGGTGGGTTTTCTGTGTCAGTTACAAGAGGGCTGTGGCCTCGTGGATTATAAACCACATACTTGTTACATATGCCTTGACGGTTGGTGATACAGGTATGGGACCTGTTATCCAGAATGCTCGGGACCTGGGGATTTACGAATAAGCGATTTTTCCGTAATTTGGATCTATATACGTTAAGTCTACTAGAAAATCATGTAAACATTAAATAAACCCAATAGGCTGGTTTTACCTCCAATAAGGATTAATTATATATAATTTAGTACAAGGTACTGTTTTATTATTACAGAGAAAAAGGAAATCATTTCTAAAAATTTGGATTATTTGAATATAATGGAGTCTATGGGAGAGGGCCTTTTAGTAATTACGAGCTTTCTGGATAATGGTTTTCCGGATAACAGATCCCATACCTGTATATAGTAACATTGACGCTGTTTGCTCTAGTCCATAAACCGATTGCTCCTTATGATGTTTTCTTTATTAGTAATGCATGGGAGTAGTAAGTGCCAGCTGCTGGTTCTTCACTGTAAGTTACTGAATTGTGATCGGGGAGTAAAGAAAATCCCCATGTTTCTCTCTTAGAATAGTGATTTTTATGCACAAATCTCATTGGTTAATTGTAAAACAGTCATAATTCACCTGTTATTACTTCTATTTTCCAGCAGAGAAACATGCTGCAATGACTTCCCTGCTCCCAGGTCTCCCAGGAGCCCCTGTATATGCAGTAGAGTAAAACTCCCAAGATGCAGCTCCCAGCCCCGGGTGTCACAAGGGAGACCAGGGAGTAGGGAAACTCGGCAGCACTGTGATCTGCAGGAAAAGATTTGTTTTTTTAAAGAAGAGGCCCTGGGTAAAAGGTCATTCATTTTAGTCTTTAGAGGTGCCTATGTTTTTTCTGTCCTTTAAAAGAAAACTAAAGCCTAACTAAAGAAGTAGCTAGAAATGTTGTACATTATGTTTTGTGCTTCTGTACCAGCCCAAGGCAACCACAGCCCTTTAGCAGTAAAGATCTGTGTCTCCAAAGATGCCCCAGTAGCTCCCCATCTTCTTTTCTGCTGATTCACTGCACATGCTCTGTGCTGCTGTCACTTACTGAGCTTAGGGACCCACTCACAATATACAGTACACATAGAATAGAAATGTCACAATATATAGTGAATAAAGTACCCCCTCTTGTAAAATATAAGGATATTATAAGTTACCGAGGAGTTTCATGACCATATAAAAGTACGAGGCCGAAGGCTGAGTGTTTTTATACAGGTCATGGAACTCCGAGGTAACTTCTAATATCCTCATATTTCACAACTGGGGGTACTTTATTTATTATAATACACAAATTTTAGTGAGTCATGTGACAGAAATTACATCACTACTCACCGTTTATAACTGATGACATCACTACTCACCGTTTATAAGGATATAATTTACAAGATATTCATGGATTTTGTGTATTATAAGGCTGATTAGTAATTAATACAGATAATTACTACATGGCAGCACAGAAACCAGTGCAATTAGCATCAGAATTTAATAATCAGCCCTGTAGCATCAGCTTATATTACAGACCAACCTCATTTTCTGTTGGATAATTAGTGACGACCCCTAAGCTTAGCTTCTCAGCCAAGATGGTGACCCCCTGTGACAAGTTAGAAGTCCTGGATCATTGCTGCTATTGACAAGCTGAAACTTTAGGCTGGTGCAATAAGTTCAGTGTATAAAATATGGCATTTGTAGCCACATTCTTTTTTAGGGTTTAGTTCTCCTTTAAAGCAAAGGTTCTCATTCTATGGATTAAGAGTTAATATTTAGGGATCCAGGATTCGGTTCGGGATTCGGCCTTTATCAGAAGGATTCGGAATCAGCTGAATGCTTCTGCCTGGCCGAACCGAATCCTAATTTGCATATGCAAATTAGGGGCAGGAAAGGAAATCATGTGACTTTTTGTCACAAAACAAGGAAGTAAAAAATGTTTTGCATATGCAAATTAGGATTTGGTTCGGTATTTGGCCAAATCCTTTGCAAAATAGTGGATTTGGTGCATCTCTACTTTATATCGGGCCTGTGTGGGCCACTGTGTAGCTGAAATGCCAGGGTCTGTTTTGAATCTCAGTAAATACATGAAGTAAAGTCCTTATGCCCATCTCTCTGTTTTCCTTCTGCAGCAAGCATTCAATGCCACCGCTGTGGTACGTCACATGAGAAAGTTACAGCTGGGCACAAGCCAAGAAGGCCCTGGCCAGACCACACCCACTAGCCCATGTCATGGCAATCTTCTTATGCCAGGGGACAACCATGGTGAGCAAAACCTTCTGTTTTATGTCAGACTTATGTGCCACAACCTGTTGCATCTGTCCCTTGCCTCTTACCATTTTCTGTAACGTCAAAGCTCACCCCACTATAATACCAGCGACATCAATCTTACTGAACCCCATAAAGAATATGTTGTTTCTTTATATTTCTAAGAAAAACTTGCACTGCCACAAATGATGTCACGGTAATTCCATCTTGGGGATTTGCGTTATGTTTCCAATGTTTTCCTGCTCAGCTGTACCCAGAAATCACCTCCCTGGATATCCAACAGGCGTCTCTAATAATACAGTAAAAAAAAAAACTAGTTTATTACTCCCTTGGGAAAACACAAATGCAGCTTTTTCGCTTCGGAGGCACCAGATGGATCCAATCACACGGTCGCACTGTAACGCAGAACAGGATATTGCACTTCTATAAATAAATAACCACCATCAAAGGGAAACCGCGCATTGTTTCAAATGAAAATGAAAAAATAATGAGACCGGGTTGAGTTGGGGGGATTCGGGGTGCACACCAGGATATCACTGTACCCTGAAGCTGTTGTTGAATTTAAATTTCCAAAATCCTCAGCCAGACAGATACTGCACATTTAGCATTCTTGCTTAGGGCAGTGGCAAATGGGGGGTTGCAAAAAATAAGGTTGAGGCAGCATCTTCACTTATAATTAATGCAATCTGAGCAAAAATATGTGACGAATAATCTTTTGTTAATAAAAGCCATCACCAACTAACTTAACCCTGACATACTGTATATACTAACCCTAGAGAAATATATATATACTAGCACAGAAAGGCCCTTCTGAATCGGCTGCTTATTTATAATTGAATAAGTATGCTTACAATAAGGCATCTTTGGCTCTGATTTGCGAATTAATAAATAAATATGTCATCCAGTTGAATAGTTAAATTTTATAGTGATTGTTCCACCTTTTTCACCTTATTTGCATAATAATAGAAGAAAATTTAGACAGTAAAAATACTAACCTCAGCACTGGATGAATCCATCCCATCAACAAGTCTCTATGTGCCCTGTCAAATTTCTGGAGCAAAATAGTTTGTCGGGTCCCATTGCACTAGCCATGGAGAGCAGAAAGAATTGGCTGATTTCATGGGAATTGTTTACCCTTGTGATGTTTTCCGCTGGAGTGGGAGCCGATGTTGTATTGTTGGACTTTACGGAATCCAACGACAAAGGTCCACAGCAGGGCCTGTTGGTTGAAACTTGAGTGTTGCATGAAGAGGTAACAGTTGGAAGCAAACAAGCTTCACTTAGATCAGAAACAACCTGTGGCTTGGCAGCAGTTCCTGGACTTGAGTTGGTGGCAGAGCATTCTGGGAGTTCTAGACTAGCCACAGGTTGGACAAGCTTCAGACTGAGGGTATCACCCGTGCCATGTTCTGCATTGATAAAGGCATATGAAAAGGTTGAACTTGAACAAATGGGACAAATTATTATTGAAGAACCTTTCTCTATTCATATAGATATTTATGATATAATTATACAGATACAGCCACCAAAAGTGGAATTTAGTTATCCAGCTACACCAAGAGCGCAATTCACAATATAACTACATAAATCTATCTGCATGGATCATCCTCAGATCCTATTGGTTTGGCCAAACTTCATCTCCCATGGTGTGGCATGGTGCATAGAAAAGTAAAGGGGTAAGAGGAGCCTTTACTCGCTTCCTTCCAAGTCAGATCATTTAGCCTGTTGGACTGTAATTGGCCACAGTGTCTATTGACCCAAAGGACTTTTTAGTGGATTAGCCAGTGTATGACCACCCTAAGATTTGGGGGGGGGGGCACACCACTATACTTTAATAGTACTGTTGAACACAGAGACATTTGTTTGCTGCTTATAGGGGCTTATATTTAATGTTGATCTTTACTTATTTTGGGCCTTTAAAGGAGAAGGAAAGGCTAAAACGAAGTAAGCTTTATCAGAAAGGTCTATATAAATACACCAGTAAACCTTCAAAGTAATGTTGCTCTGAGTCCTCTGTCAAAAGAAACACAGCATTTCTTTCCTACTTTCTGACTTCTGTATCAGACTTCCTGTTTTCAGCTTAAACCTTCAGGGCTAGGGCTTGAGCATGCTCAGTTTGCTCCTCTCTCCCTCCCCCCCTCCTCCCCTCCCTGCTGTAGTCTGAGCCCAGAGCTATGAGTGAGCAGGGAGAGACTAAGGCAGGAAGTGATGTCACACCAAGCTAATATGGCAGCTGCTATCCTAAACAAAAAGAAAGGGTTTCTAAAGCTGTTTACTCAGGTATGGTAAAGCATTCTGCACAATAAATATAGTGTTATAGATTGCACTATTGTGGGTATTCTATTGGCGTTAAACTGCTTTGGTAGCTTTCCTTCTCCTTTAAGTTTAAAATGCCTGGGCTTGTTTTGAATCTCAGCCAAGGCTAGGATCCCGTTCACCATATTTATTCTATGAACATCAATTCCCAGCAGTCCCAGCCAGCCCATAGCATTATGCTGACATCAGCGAAAATTCTGTGGTTGGCTCCATCTCATGCGGTGGAGGGAAAAACATCTGGGGCTTCAGCGCCTCGACAGTCACATAACATTAGCTAATATTATTCTTCTGAGAAGCCGTTGCAGTCTCTCCCCGTCCTGTCTGTGAGCATTAGTCTCACGCAAGAACAATATCTGTCAGAAGGAAAGGGAATGGGAAGACGAATGGTTTTAGATTTGTCCAGGAGACCATTCCACAAGCTGCCGCATCCTTATAAAGCATAATAGCAGTAGGGCATCATGGGACAGATTTCCTGTTTCCCACCTGTGCAACATTCATCTCCATGTGTTCCGGAATGCTAATGTCTGCTCTTTCTAGGGAATGGAAGGGATTGGGCTGCAGCTGGAGCACACGTCATGTTCTTAGATAGTGTGGCCCAACAGAATCTCATTATTCTCTTCTGAAGGTGATCGGATATGTACAGAATTAATGTAGAACGAGGCCGTGGCTTTGCCAACTGATAGTGGCATCACAGTTCTAAACCAGCCATAGGTTGTTTAGATGTTGACAACATTCACAAGTGTCATCCATATCTTTTAACCCCTTTAAATGCAATTTATTGCAGCAGCTACTCAAGGAGTGAAGGGGTTACTGCAGAGTATCCAGAGTCTTTTGCCCTACAATCAGCAGCCCATCGGTGGCTAAGGCTTTAATATCACAATAAATATATTAATGTGATAAAAAAATATGCTTATATTGGAGACAATATTCCCTGGACTTTATTGTAAAGCAAACCTATGTTTTTATGCATTAATACAAATATAAGATTTCTGTGCATATTGTAAGTTACAGCATATGTGAAAGGCTACGGGAAACAGTAACTGCCAACCATGGTTTTTATTACATACACAGAGATGGAATATTCCGAGCACTAGACTATGCCAGAAACTATACCATAAAGTCTATGGCAGCTCCCACACATGCACATATATGTACATATATACAGGGAGAAAATGAATATTCTGTGCACACTGTATAGCAGTGATCCCCAACCAGTAGCTCGTGAGTAACATGTTGCTCTCCAACCCCTTGGATGTTGCTCTCAGTGGCCTCAAAGCAGCTGCTTATTTTTGAATTCCAGACTTGGAGACAAGTTTTGGTTGTATAAAAACCAGGTGTACTGCCAAATAGAGCCTCAATGTAGGTTGCCAATCTTCATAGGGGCTACCAAATGGCCAATCACAGCACTTATTTGGCACCCCAAGAACATTTTTCAGGCTTGTGTTGCTCTCCAACTCCTTTTACTTCTGAATGTTGCTCACCGGGTTCAAAAGGTTGGGGATCCCTGCTGTATAGCCTCGTACTGTATAATTTGGAAAGAATACATTGGAGCGAAACCATAGGGGTATAATTTAGCTTCTCAAGGCCACCAATTAGCTGTTCAGCATTCCTTGACATATGAATCAAATAAAATAGGGGGAAACATTCTGACATCTTGATCCAGTTCAGATGTGTATAATGTTCTTGTTTCACATCAGTCTGTACAATGAACTTGAGCTCTAACATTCCCCAAAGGGAGTATCGGCTTGACATGATCCCTGTAAATTCCAAAACCCTGAGAGAAGGGAAGTCTCCGTACTCTTGGAAGGCCTGTCTATAGAATAACTCCATATATCGCCTGTAATGCTGTTGTGCTTACTCAGCTGTCGTCCTTGGCTAACCTTTTGGCTTTACAGAATTGTTCATTGCTTCTATCTATTCATATATCCTCTGGAGAAAGTTAGAAAAGATAGAGAAAGCTTTGTTTTTTGGTCTAGGACAGGACTATCCAACTTGTAGGCTAGATGTGGCTCTTCCTGCATTTTCTACATCTCCATAGACCTCTCTGTAGGACATTGTTGTGTTATAATAATCCATGCCCCAATGCATGTGAAATAGCAGATATTTAGCCCACTGCATGGAAGATCTTGGCGTGCACTGAACTAGGAAAGCATTCATCCTAAATCTCACCCTAATTAGCTTTTAAATTGGGCCGCCCGATCCACTTATTAGAACCTCTGAAACACCATGGGAAGGATATGATTAAAGTAGAAGAATGATATTTTATGTAAAGCTGAAACTGCAAACTAAAGCTGGCCATTGATGTGCAGATTGTATTCTTTGTGCGACCAATGCTCATTCATTTCAGGCTAGCAATCTACCATTCAGATTAAATTAGGAAAATAACAAATCAGACGATGCTTTGGCCATTAATTGAGAGACAGCAATCGTACAACAGTTATGCCCAACAAATAGCAGTGACAGTCACCTATTGATATTCTCAGATAGACATAATACATGCAGAGATCTTATTGATAGCCAATATAAATCTTTTAACCTGTCCAATCGACTAAACTACCGAATGCCATGGTACGAAAAATGTTGGGACAATCCACACACGATCCAAAACTCGTACAAATCTTCGTTTCCTAGCAAATCTTTGCGTCTATGGCCAGCTTGCGCCATTAAGGTGCACCACTTTGGATGTAAAAACTATTCAGAACAATGGAAAATGTGTATTATGTTACACAATACTAAGCCTGAAAAATCAGCTTAAACTGTGAAGAAAACTGGGGTAGCCATCACTTATCTGCGGTGGCCAAGATTGGACTGGGCCAGCGGGACAGTAGGATAAAACCCAATGAACCCCAGCCTCCATGGACCCTCACCAACCCCTTGCAAGGTTCAAGTTAAGCAATCAGTATGAAGTAAAGGGTATTAGGCAGGGGAGACAGAAGCTGGGATGGGGCCCTTGAGGTCGGAAGGGGGGTCCTTGATGTTGCAGACCCAGTGCAATTGGACTTTTTCAGTTTAAGCCCCTTTGGAGCTGCAACCTTTGGTCATAGTCTGGCCCTTCTGAGCTCATAACACAGTTATAGATACATACAGGAAAATATCAGTGGATCAGTCATGCAGTCATAGCTCAAGAATATCCAGGACAGCAAAATCGCACCTTAACTGACCATGTTTATTTAGAACAGCAAATACATGTTTGCCCTAGAAGATCTTACACTGATCCCCGTAACTGCTCAAGCGTCCATTTTGAGGATTACTGGTGTCAATCCAGTGTAGTAGATAGGGCCAAAAGGAAAGCAACAATATAGTCCCATATTTAGCTCTGACAGAGCCTAGGGTAGCGACTTTGTTGAACCCAAACTATGAGTCTTTAGCTGTTGTTCATGTTAAAGTGGTTTGCTCTGTTGTGTCTACTTGGAGACCCACGTGGTTGCCCTTTTTGCCTTAAAGGATCCACGATCACTATCCAGCCACTGTAATTCTGTTTTAAAGTCATTCTGCCATCGAGTAACTTCTTGGTGGTGGTTGCAACCTTGGTGGATGAATGAATACTAACCCAGAATCGACAGTATTTAAACATCTACACGTTTTATATAATGATTATTTCGATGTAAAAGGGTTATTGTACAGTTCAGCAACCTGGCTCTCCCTCCTGGATCAAAACTCCCTTTTTTCCAGCCACAGTTGGAGAGCCAAGCATGGCACAACCAAGCATGGGAGAGCCAATTCTGTATTAATCAGTTCCGCGATAGGCAACAGCCCGTTAGCATTATACAATGATCTGAACAATGTGCCAAACTGCAAAGCAACCGATCAAAAGCCTCCCAGGCAGCCAGTTATGCACATCTGGCCTTAATTAATTTGTTTGGGATATACAGTATTTTGGTGTCTGTCCATTTTCCTTTTTTAAATCTGCATTTTAATACAGCCAAGTATTTAACGGAATGGAACCGAGCTTTCATATGAGTCCAGAGTCACCGTGCCTAGAATGTGCTAGAGTTCTTCCAGGCATGTATTTTTTCCACTCGCTTGCTTAGAAGACTTTTGATATTTAATTTTAATATCAGATGGAGATATTTGCAGAACAGTATCTTCCCTTTTCTAGGGGATTTGATATGTTCTTCAGTGGTCTAACCAGATGTTTTTGAGCCCCTACTGATTTTTTTTAGGGTGAGAAGATCTGTTTAACTCCACCAGTTAGGACCCAAATGCCCACCCCATGCCCACTATAAACCTACACACTCGATTTGGAATCTGCTACTTTTTGTGACGCCTTCTAAAAACAGAGGGTATTTATATGTCCCTGGGTATTGTCTCTCATAATATAAAAATGTTATATTTTAATCCTGGCCTACAGGCGTCTAGACCTCCTATGGGCATTTGCTGCCAACTCTTAGGAGTGAGTTAGCAGATGATGAACCATGGGCTGAAACAGATGTCACTCCCTCCTGATATTTGATTGGGACTCATTCTGATATAGATTGAATGCAGAGCAACCAGGGGGGGGGGGTATTTAGGGACAAAAGGGGTCCCAAAAAATGTGAAAGTGTAATTCACAAAGAGTACTGGGCTTGGTTTTTCATGGATCATGGGTGGGAGCGTATTCTTTATTAGAGTGAGGTTCTGTTCTACTTGTACTTACTTATAGAAGAGCTATGCCGCCACTCCCATATTCTGAAAGATTTAGGTAACGTTCTTACTTATAAACAGGGTAGAGCTTTTTTTTTTCTATTGAGGAATTCCTTCTCCTCTACACTTGAGCCCCTTTCTCATTTTGCTGTCTCTGGTTTTTTTCCAGGCTGTCAAGACTGCTGTTCTCCGAAATCCTCTGAAAACAACTCGTTGGCTTATAGCACCCAACACTGCGCACAATCCAACAGAGTTTAAGGCCTTCTGAAGTGGCTTCTGGAACCCAGTGTGATTGATAAGAGCAGGCCACAGATGCTGGATGTCCAACCAGACTAGATGCCTGCGAGTGGCAGACCGTCAAGGACAAGGACAGGCCAACCTTATTAAACAAATGTAAAAACATTAGGGGTGGGAGAGGGGAAAAGAGAGGGAACAGAGAGAGAGGCAGGCCTTTTATTATTACTTTTTTTTTTTAATAACAGTACATCTAATTGGATAAACCAGGCCTGGTGGGTGGAGATGTTTAGAGACAGACAAAGGCTTGTTGTTCTCGTTCATATGTAACATGTTGCCTGCTCATTGTATGATGTGTGGGGGGTGGGTTGTCTAATTTTCTTCTGTATTAAGGTGAAGATTTGAGTTTTAAGGCTCTTGCTGCTGTTTTACTTGGCTGGTGGCCATGAACTCTACGGTGATGGTTCTGGATTCTGGTATAGGAAGTGAACGCCTGACATTTTGGAAATGATTCCCTGTTGGGCTCGGCAGAAGTTTTTGTAACAGAAGCTTTATAGGGAAACCTCAAACACTGAGCAATTTATGCTATTGTTTTTATAAGGGGGGTAAGTCAGGCTGGGATGAAGGACTTTTTACTGTGTAAGTGACAGCAGGAATTGTTAAAATTTGTACTTGTTCTTCCAGTCCTAAAAAAATGGTTTCAGACGCAACGCGTTCCACATTGCATTGTAGTAGCAGAAGAAAGGCAAATGCGATTAAATATCAAACATTCTTTCCCCCAGAGCTCTTTAGGGCATTATGGGTATGCACCTTTATTTTAGAACATCGGTTGTGTGATACTGGTAGTGACTGAAAAAGGTTTTTTTCTTTGTAATCTTGGAATAATACAAAAGTGATCGAGTGATTAAGCCTACAAGTATTAAATAACCCAAAATGTCCATATTGGAAAATGTTGATGCGCTGACCATAACTAAATGCCAGATATTAAAGACTTTATTGGAAAATCAGTGATGAGGTGATATCCTTGATTTAAGGGGGTGGTTATTTTCGGTTTAGGTGCCAAATGCCCAAACACCATAATAGAGAAACTCTGGTGTGTAGGGGGCAGCCATTGGTAAGTCATTGGCTCAGTGGAAGCCTACAAAGTGGGCACTTTTCACTTCCCGGCATTGATAGGGAACACTCAGGGAGTAACTTGATGCCTCCGGGCCTCCCAGCAGACTTAAGCAGACTTCTTCTCATACAGTAGCTAAGAAAGGTCCATCTCTACTTAAGTTCTCATGTTCAATTCTTTAACATTTTCCCCCCATTTGTGCCCAAAGATAATGTCATTTAGGATAATATTGTAAAATGTGTGTGATTTTAAATACTTCCCAGCCTCCTAAGGTTTTCTTTATTTACTTCCTTACTGTAAAAAAAAATCATTCTTGCTTTTTGACTGAGATGCAAAATACAGGGTCTGCTTGGCCCGTCCAAGGGAATCTCCTGGTTTTCCTTATAGTGGGACTGTGACGTTCTCGTTTTTCTTTTTCTGATAGAACTGGCAGATGTCAGGTGGGCCCTGGGAGACCCAGTCTGACACTGCCTAAATATTTTTATTACAGAACATGGACAGGATCAGTGCTGGATTTAGAAGAATGTCTCTAGAAGAGTCCGTAATGGGCTTTATTGCAATGCACGGGGTTGCCACTTGGCTGGATGCCACATTATGAACAGGGAAGGCAGATAATGAATATTCACTATATCAATGATCGACACAGTACTGCGTAGTTATTTAGTTTTGGGAGGAGCTCTAGGCACTTTAGCCTTTGTTGGTTCTATCACATAAAACATCCCAATCAAATGTCGGGTAAGTAGGAAGAGCTTTTAAGTAGGAAGAACATGTTATGACCAAGTTTTGAAATGAGACCACATTAAACGAAATTCAAAGCTATATTTTTCGGCTGCACCTGCAGATAGAAGCCATGGTGGCTTACTCTGCCACTACAAATGAATGAACTAAAATACCTCAGCTGCTGCAGAACATCCTGGGGAGAAGAACTATGAATCGGCTGCATGGGTTTGTAGCAGCCAAAACTGTCAACTCTCAATTGGTCTGTGACTAATCACATCGAAGGGCTACTTTACCTGTGTGCCCATGCCAACCTCCAGTAATACCTCCAAAATGCTTAATGTTCATTACACCTGCACTTAATATACTGCAGAGATGAACAACGGTGATGTAGTTAAGGCATTTATATTTCCTTAGAATGTTATGTGGGTCCCTCTCCTGATACTGAGACACACTGAGAAATGTAAAGAAATGGTCTTGGCCCAGTTTTGTTACTATTTTTCTGCATTTGCTTTCTGTCAGAATTTCAGGTCAGTCTAGATACAGCATGAAGGGAATGTCTATAGGGTTCTGTTTCTTCTCATTTTTTTTTACTTGCCCCATTTTATGCCCAATTATCATCTCTACCCTAGTTATAATTCAGGTTTATATGGCCCGACAGATGGCACAGATTGAGGTCATAGCCTATTATGTACACACATTTTCATCTATATATTTAATCTATCTACATCTAATTGGGAGCCCCTGTATTGCTTGTTTATTCCAAGGTATTCTTCTTAAAGGGATACTGTCATGGGAAACATGTTTTTTTCAAAACGAATCAGTTAATAGTGCTGCTCCAGCAGAATTCAGATTTTTTTTATATTTAATTTTGAAATCTGACATGGGGCTAGACATATTATCAATTTCCCAGCTGCCCCCAGTCATGTGACTTGTGCTCTGATAAACTTCAGTCACTCTTTACTGCTGTACTGCAAGTCGGAGTGATATCACCCCCCTCCCTTTCCCCCCAGCAGCCTAACAACAGAACAATGGGAAGGTAACCAGATAGCAGCTCCCTAACACAAGATAACAGCTCCCTGGAAGATCTAAGAACAACACTCAATAGTAAAAGCCAAGTCCCACTGAGACACATTCAGTTACATTAAGTAGGAGAAATAACAGCCTGCCAGAAAGTAGTTCCATCCTAAAGTGCAGGCACAAGTCACATGACCAGGGGCAGCTGGGAAATTGACAATATGTCTAGCCCCATGTCAGATTTCAAAATTGAATATAAAAAAATCTGTTTGCTCTTTTGAGAAATGGATTTCAGTGCATAATTCTGCTGGAGCAGCACTATTAACTGATGCGTTTTGAAAAAAACATGTTTTCCCATGACAGTATAACTTTAAGAAGAATACCTTGGAATATACAAGCAATACAGGGGCTCCCAATCAGATGTAGATAGATTAAATATATAGATGAAAATATGTTTTGGAAAAAACATGTTTTCCCATGACAGTATCCCTTTAAGGGCACTTCCCAGTCACTTCAATCAGTCTACATATATAAACAGGGTTGGGGTGGGAACACCAGGGAAAAAACTCAGTGGGCCCCGCGGGCCCAAACCCACTCCCCAGGACCACATTAAATCAGTGCACTCCCTCCCCAATGCCCCGATCGTTAAGAGCAGATTGTGAAGCGTTACGAAATGATGGGGGTAAGGGGTCGGAGGAGTGTTTCTGCTGGGGCCGTGTTGGAGGGGGGCCGTAGGGGGTGTGGTCCCAATGCTGCAGCCCAGATGGGCCCAGAACCTTTGCCGGCAGCTAAACCCGAGCAAAGGGGGGCAGGGCAGATAGTATTGGGGGTGGAGTTATGACGCTGGGGTGGGATAATTGCACCACTTTCACGCAACTGACAGTATTTACGTCCAGTTTTTCCATCGTTTTAAATTAGACAGCAAGTTTTTGAATGAGCAGCTTTTTGAAAATATGAGATTTCCAGTTCAAAACCTTCATTCTACCCAAACCCACTACTGGATGGACCCTTTTAACCACTGCAGTTTTTGTGATCCACTTATCTAATCAGGAAAACAAAACCGCAGTAATCCAGTTGTTTCTGTTCTTTAAAACTAATAGGATTCTGAGATAATTGTGGCAATAATGAACAATGAATAGGTCCCTTAATTAAACTGTCTATTGGGCATGACATGATTCAAAACTTTCTTTAATGCCACTCTGGAATTCATGATTTATTTAGGTTAGCTTGAAGGGCTTTTTTCTATACTTAGTCATCTATTTCCACCACAACATTAATCTTTTCTTTTTATATTTCATGCCCAAGATTTACTGCCAAACTCCTACAGTCTCAAACAAACAGCCCTAGTTATGGAACCATCCCTGAGTTATGGTACAGTCATAAATATTTCTTACTCTGTTGGATTGCTCTGTTCCCTGTAAATGTCTTCCCTTTCATGAGCAATCTTATTTATTTATATTCACTTAAATATACATATTATTTTCCTTATGAAATGAGATGAGGGCTGAAATCAGAGAATCGGAGTGCATATCATAGAAATTTTGGTTCCACTACTAAAGTTGTGGGATTGGGCTCCTGGATCCTATTTTTGAAAAAATAGTTTTGTTTTCCCCCATTTTAAATGTGGGCTTTATTAGCCCATAGCTCTGATTGGGGAAACACAATTAGGTGGTATGTGCCCTTTAAAGTGAAGTGGATACTTGGTAATGCAAAACAAAATTTCTAAGGTTCACCAATCAGCTTTAGGCTTTCTGGGAGATGCTGAGAGTTACTGTACAACTATAGTAAGATGGGTGGACAGTTGAAGGTCCCTGATTTTCAGTATACACTGAAATTATCAATTGATCCTTCAGGATAATTAAAAAAAATCTCAATTTTACTTATCTCCAATATACTGTAATTAAAAAATGTGTACTGTTTTTATAAGAAACCTGACTGTATGCAGTGAAATTCTCCCTTCATTTACTGCTGTGGATAGGAATTGTCAGACAGTCCCTAACTGCTCTGCAGGGAAACAATCATACTTATGAACAGCAGGGGGAGCCCCCGCCTTACTTCCCAGCCATGCAGAACTCAAGCAGCTTTGTTTGTTTCCATGTAGAGCAGTCGGCGACTGTGTAGAGATTTGTATTGGATTTTATTTTTGCCTTTACATCCCTTTACTGTTTCCAACTCCAGCTGCAGGGACAAAGATCATGGAGCCAGATTTAAACATATTATTTGACTTGTGCTGTTTTGATCCTTTATGACGATCACTAAGCAGCCCAGACCACACTGAGCATGTGCATAGTCTTGGTCTTGCAAAGATGTTTAACAAAGTTACAAGATGTGGCCAAATTTAAAAGCATAAATCATTTGTTTGATTAGGCTTGTGGTGCAGTAAGTTCATGTTTATGTTTAGTAAACAAAATACAGCATTTCTAGCCTTATTCTGTGTTAGACTTTACTTCCCCTTTAATATCAGTACATCTTTTGAACACAAAACACCTCTTCTTCCTAGCACAAGGACAAAGGGCTATGGCACACAACCCATATGGACTTGACTAGCCCTACCTCCTGCAGATCACTTACCTAAGACATGAGGGGCAATAATTTCCCATGCTGTGGGCACTATGCCAGCACCTCACTATATCGGGAGACAACAGCAGGTAACAACATGTGACAAAGCCCTTAGGACTACTTGGAAAAACAGACAAAGCCTCCAAACAACACTCCACAAGCATCAGCTGGTCATGTCTTTGTTTCATAAAATCTTGTGCTGAATATTGTATTTTTCCTTGAAATGCCACTAAGTCTTCTAGAAGAAAAGACTTTCTCTAGAATGTTATTCTGACTTTAAGCCACTTGTAGGCGTTATGGAGTTATCAAAGGGGTTAATGGCCTGCTGGCATGACAAGGATATTTGGCAGATTGTGTTTCAACCTGTTTAAGGTGACAATTGTGCTCTCAGGTCTGGGAGAGAGAGAGAGAGAGAGAGAGACAGAGAGAGAGAGAGAGAGAAATATCAATCTCAGAATAATCACCTGGTACTAAGTCTGAATGAGGTTTGTTCTGCTGCGGATTTGTCTTATAAAGCTTTCCAGTTGGAAAAGGTTTGAATGTGATAACAAAATGGTTGCTGTGAAATGAAAGCGTGATTTCAGTGCTACTGTGGTTCTCCGAGTCCATATTTATATATATATATATATATATATATATATTTTGAGTGGGACTGTGAATCACAAAATATGACTTTTCGACAGTCACGCGTCCATATACTATGACTAGGGATGCACCGAATCCATTATTTGGGATTCAGCCGAATCCTTGGTGAAAGATTCGGCTAAATACCGAACCGAATCTGAATCCTAATTTGCATATGCAAATTAGGGGCAGGAAAGGAAAAAGTGGAAACAATTCTTCTTTTGTGACAAAAAGTCACATGATTTCCCTACCCACCCCCTAACTTACATATGCAGATTCATATTTGGTTCTGCCAGGTACAGGGATTCAGCCGAATCCGAATCCTGCTGAAAAAGGCAGAATCCCGAACCGAATCCTGGATCAGTGCATCTCTAACTATGACTATATTGAGATGAATGAGGTTGTAACCAGAGTTGGACTGGCTGGACGGAGGGCCACTGGGGCTTCTACCACAGGGCCCTCCTGCCTCTACCACAAACCCCACTCCGGGCCTCCAACCTTATTCACAACCCCCCATGCATACCCTTTCTGTAGTTGCGGCCGCAATTAGGGCAGATGTGGGCGAGATCAGGAACAGCACAGGCATAGATGGGGGCAGATCTAGGTCAGCGGGGCCCACCAGTTTTTTACATGTCCCAGTCCAACCCTGGTTGTAACTGCAGAGTAAAATGACATTAAAGTGAAACTCAACCCCTGACCACTGCAGGTCTTTTCATAATCATCATTATGAGTTTCTAATAGTATGCGCCATTGGCTGGTCCCGTGTTAAAACACTACTGTCTTTCTGGCTCATATGAGGCACTGCGCTCACACCCAAACCAAGGGCACACAAACTTGCTAGGTTATACCCATAGACAGGGTTGTGTATTTTACTCCCACACTTCCTGTTTCCTTTAGAACCTTCATTATTTCCTGTCAGATGATCAGTGATAGACTCCTAAAATGGTGGCTCGACTTAAAAGATATACATATTATAATATACATATTGACTGATATGTATATGCCACGTTGATTCTTTTATTAGGATTTAAATGATCTGTTGGTTATATTTTTGTTTAGAACACATAGTTCTCCATTAAAACAGAGATGTACAGGAAGCCTAAATAGGGTTGCCACCTTTTGAAAATTTAATAGTGGGGGTAGTGACACATCAAGGGGTGGGGCGATGTCATTGAGGGGCGGGGTGATGATGTCAGGCCCAGATTTGCGGAGAGGCCACCGAGGCCCGGGCCTAGGGCAGCAGGATTTTAAGGGGACAACATGCTGCCCAACTACACCCACATTGGTTCACAAACACTGGGGATGCACAGGAGATACAATCGTTTTTTAAATTTCATGTGAGCCAATCCCCATTGCTTTGGTCAAGATTATGAAAATTTAAGCAAATAAAAGGGAGGGGATGGGAGCAACGAAGGATAGAGAGCCTAAGGGCGCCCATTATGTTAATCCAGCCCTGGATGACATTCATGGGGCAGGGTGATGCAATTGAGGGGTTGGGCTATGATGTGAGGGGGCAGGATGCTGATGCTTAAGAGGGAGGTTTGGGGGTGGTCCAGGCAGGTCTTTTACCTGTAAAATTCCAGCCTGGTGGCAACCCTAAGCCTAACAAACAAGGGACAGTTGTGCTCACCACTAATTTTTAAAACCATCAGGGGGGGTGCAATGAGGCTGTGACCACAAAATACATATAGACAAATACAAGAGTCCTCTGCACTCAACCCATTATCAAACCCTAAGCCTAAAGCAGTGCTAGCAAAGGGCAGATCCGTTACATAGTTAAATCGGGTTGAAAAAAGACAAAGTCCATCAAATGAAAACCCAGCATCTATACACACACCCCTCCCTACTTCCACACAAATTATATATACCCATACTTATACTAACTATAGAGTTGGGCTCAGTAACATTTTATCAAGCGTCAGACTGGGGGTCCAGTTCCCACCAGGGTGGCCCCAAAATGCCATCCACTCCAGCAACAAACCCCACCCCTCCATGTGTGTACATAATTGGGGCCAGTAGAGTTGGTCAGGGAGCAGGAGCGGGTCTGGGTCCACAGGGCCCACCAGGTTTTTTTCCCACTGACCTAGTCCGACCCTGATTTTAGCTGAGCTGCTGGGAATTACTGGTTCTTTTATTTTGTAATCCATAAAGCTTCTATCAGCACATCATTTTAATGAGCATTTAGTTACTTTGGTTCCAATTCAGTTGGAAAGTGGGTCTTTCTATTGTGGCAAAGATGGTGGATGGATCATGTTTAGATCAAGGAAACATAGTTATTTCAGGGGCGTAGCAAGAGACCCCTATATACTGCCCCCCAACACCTCTGTCTCCACTTTTGATCCCTATTCTCGGTGTTATGTGGGTGGGATTCCGGTGGTGGAAAGAAACAGAAGTTATATTCAATCCCCCCAAGGGCACAAACCTTTAAAAATGAAACTTTCTAGTCTGGTCACTGCGAGATCCAGAGAAGAGCCGGTGGGTATTTGGGGCAGATGAGCAATGGCAGCTTTGCTTTGTCACCTCATACAGTTTCTTGAATTATCTTTCAGCAACTCCCAGTTTTAATTGTTTCTTATATGGTTAATAAGATCATTATTTGCACCCTAGAGTTTAGTTTGGCTCAAAACCCATTTTTGGCCTTGTTGTTGCTGTAACACAACTCCCAGCATTCCTCTACCAGCCAAGCTTACAGTCAGATGATGGGAAATGTAGTTCAGTCGCAGTGCCAACATTTCCCTATCCCTACATTGGATGACAATGAACCAATCCCTTGGGGAAGGAGGCTGAGTGACTGGTGTGTGGGGGCTAAATGGTGCAGGGGGCTGTAAAATTATAAACAAATGTCCTTTCTGGTTCTGAAACCTGGTGTTTTCATTTAAGCATGTTTAATGAGGATTTTTAGTAAAATAAAAATTAAAATATAAAAAAAAAATCCAGGAAAAGAAGAATAATCGCTCTATTTTACTGCTTGTTCTTGTAAACATACTGTTACTGCTAGAGAGGGGTGAATCGAGACTCGTCTGGCAGAGGTGGGGGGTGAAGAAAAATGTTTCTTGCCAATAAATATGTTTGTAAATGTATATATATGTATAAATGATGTTTTTCTGGAAATGGTGTCCAGTGTCATTTATTATATTTCTGTGTCTGTATAAGGGCTGGTATCCGACTGTACCAGCTCAATCTCCCCTGGTTCTCTAAAGGCCTAAATATGAATCACTCACTGGAAAACCTGGCACAGAGGGGTATTGCCAGTAGTTAGAGAGCAAAATCGAAAATGTGCTGCAGTTATCTGTATTAAACCAGATTCTTGGTCTAGTTCTTTTCTGCATAGACTGAGCAGCAAAAATTGGACTTTTCTTTATAATGTAAAGTGATACAGAGAAGTGATGTAAAGCTATACAGAGAAGTAAAGTTATACAGAGAAGTAAAGTTATACAGAGAAGTGATGTAAAGTTATACAGAGAAGTAAAGTTATACAGAGAAGTAAAGTTATACAGAGAAGTGATGTAAAGTTATACAGAGAAGTAATGTAAAGTTATACAGAGAAGTGATGTAAATTTATACAGAGAAGTAAAGTCATACAGAGAAGTGATGTAAAGTTATACAGAGAAGTAATGTAAAGTTATACAGAGAAGTGATGTAAAGTTATACAGAGAAGTAATGTAAAGTTATACAGAGAAGTGATGTAAATTTATACAGAGAAGTAAAGTTATACAGAGAAGTGATGTAAAGTTATACAGAGAAGTGATGTAAAGTTATACAGAGAAGTGATGTAAAGTTATACAGAGAAGTAATGTAAAGTTATACAGAGAAGTGATGTAAAGTTATACAGAGAAGTAATGTAAAGTTATACAGAGAAGTGATGTAAAGTTATACAGAGAAGTGATGTAAAGTTATACAGAGAAGTAATGTAAAGTTATACAGAGAAGTGATGTAAAGTTATACAGAGAAGTAATGTAAAGTTATACAGAGAAGTGATGTAAATTTATACAGAGAAGTAAAGTTATACAGAGAAGTGATGTAAAGTTATACAGAGAAGTGATGTAAATGTATACAGAGAAGTAAAGTTATACAGAGAAGTAAGGTAAAGTTATACAGAGAAGTGATGTAAAGTTATACAGAGAAGTAATGTAAAGTTATACAGAGAAGTGATGTAAAGTTATACAGAGAAGTAATGTAAATTTATATAGAGAAGTGATGTAAATTTATATAGAGAAGTAATGTAAAGTTATACAGAGAAGTAATGTAAATTTATATAGAGAAGTGATGTAAATTTATATAGAGAAGTAATGTAAAGTTATACAGAGAAGTAATGTAAATTTATACAGAGAAGTAATGTAAAGTTATACAGAGAAGTAATGTAAATTTATATAGAGAAGTGATGTAAATTTATATAGAGAAGTAATGTAAAGTTATACAGAGAAGTAATGTAAAGTTACAGAGAAGTAATATAAAGTTATAGAGAAGTAATGTAAAGTTATAGAGAAGTGATGTAAAGTTATACAGAGAAGTAATGTTCTTTGGCGACAGTGAGTTCTGGCCTAATATCTGGAAAAAATAAATGGAAAATGAAGATAGCATCTAAATGAGACATTAAATTGCTCTAATTATGTGCAGTTTGCATTAAATCGAATGGATTGGACAGTTGACTCATGTATAAATTCCCGGTGATTTAATCTAAAGTAATTTCTCTGAACAGGAAACCACAGTGGATCAATGAAGAGGCTAAACAGGCAGATTAACCCTTATAAACCCAAAGCAGAACAATTCCCCTAAGGCTGACCCTGGGGCTTGGGCACATCTGGAACCCATATACACGACTAGATGTCAGATAAGGTTCCCCCCATGGAGCAAAACACTGTAACCCTTCCACTGCCACTGTGTCGCCCCCTCATCTTTAAAATCCACCCCTGAGCCAACCTGCCAGTGACCAGACATAAAAAAACCTTTTTTTAGATTGCTGCCTGCACATGGGCTCCTTCACTTTAGATACAATGGATACAGGGAGCTTGCAGTTTAAATACAGGTATTGGACAAAAGCCCATAATGTAGAACCTATAAATCTCATGCCTTAGTGATCAGCTCAAATTAGCGATATTCCTTTTGTGCACCTTTCAATTAACTTTAAGTATGAGGTTGACAGTGATACGCTGAGATAATTTGCAATAATTTTCATTTTTCATCATTTGTGGGTTTTTGAGTTATTTAGCTTTTTATTCAGCAGCTCTCCAGTTTGCAATTTCAGCAAACCTGTTGCTAGGGTCCAAATTCCCCTAGCAACCATGCACCGATTTGAATAAGAGACTGGAATATGAATAGGAGAGGCCTGAATAGAAAGATGAGTAATAATAAGTAGCAATAACAATGTATGTGTAGCCTTACAGAGTATTTGTTTTTAGATGG